>NC_056737.1:1137808736-1137843736 GCF_019279795.1 Protopterus annectens
ACATAGGTTTTTCAGAGTAGGGTACCAAAACTGTCGAGGCCAATTTGGGGCCAGCAAGATTATCATCTTGGGCTTGTCCTGTTTGATCTTTAATAATACCCGTGGAAGAAGAAGAAGAGGTGGAAAGGCATATCCCGAGAGGTTTCTCCAACTGAATGATAGTGCATCCACTTTCCAAGCTTGTTCGTAGAAAGTCCTGGTGCAAAAATTCTGTAGTTGATGATTGAGATGGGATGCAAAGAGGTCTATGTGAGGACATCCCCAGACTGCTGTTATCATCCTGAATATTTCGGTGTCCAGCATCCACTTGTGTGGATCCGAAAGGTTTCTGCTCAGACTGTCTGCCAGGAAGTTTTGCTTCCCTGGTAGAAACTGAGCTTGAAGGTCCAGAATGCAAGCTAGAGCTGTGTTCCATAGATCCATGGCTAGTCTGCAAAGGGGGTAGGAATGAGACCCCCCCTTGCTTGTTTATGCACCACATAACAGTAGTTGTCCTGGTTGTAGAAGATTCCTGAAGGCCAGTAGAGCTTTCTGAACGGCTAACATTTCCTTTAAAATGATATGCAGGTGCTTCTGATCCTTTGTCCAAAGGCCCAGCAGACAGTTGCCCTGAAAATGGGCTCCTCATGCATAATCTGAGGCGTCCGTGGTTAGTATCTGAGTGGCAGGAGGCAGACAGAAGGGTTTTCCTTTGTTTAGAGTACATGCCTTGGACCACCAAAGGAATTCCTTTTGAAGACAAGGCAGGACGGAGATCAGTATGTCTAAACAATGGCAATGCTGAGACCATACACTTTTTAGGTACCACTGTATTTTCCTCATGTGTAGTCTTGCATGTGGTATGAGAAGGATGCAGGAGGCCATGTAACCCAAAGCCTGCAGGAATCTCCTTGCAGATAGTGGAGTTAAAGTTGCCAAGGTTTTGAAAGTTGAAGCCAGCTGAAACTGTTTTTCGTATGTCAGAAATGCCATCTGGGTTGTTGTGTTTAAAGAAGCGCCCAGAAAAATATCTGTTGTGAGGGTGTCAAATTTGACTTTTTTATGTTTACAGTGAATCCCAGGAACTTGAGAAGATCCTGAACAAACTGTAGATGCTGGAGTAAGACCACCTTGCTGTCTGCCTGAATAAGACAGTCATCCAGATAAGGGTAAATTTGACTTCCCTTGAGTATGCATTAAGCTACTACTGGAGCCAGGCATTTGGTGAAGACCCTGGGCGCACTAGACAATCCAAAGGGCAGCGCAGAGAATTGAAAGTGCCTCGATCCGGCCTTGAACCTGAGGTATTTTCTGCGTTCCTGCCGGATGGGAATGTGTAAATATGCCTCCTTTAAATCCAAAGTTACCATCCATGCATTTTTGGACAGCATTGGAAGTAGCTGCTGTAGAGTAAGCATCTTGAATTTTGGAATCTCTAGAAAAGTGTTCAAGACTGACAGATCCAGAATGGGTCTCCATGAATTTTGCTTCCTGGGGACTAGAAAGAGCCTTGAGTAAAAACCTTGTCCCATCTCTGAAAGTGGAACTAGTTCTATGGCTTTCATAGCCAAAACAGCTTCCACCTGGTTTAAGGCCTCTGTCCATTGATGTTTTGGAAGATCTGGCCATCCGCTTGGCCTTGGTAGGGTATGAAAATGGAATTTGTAACCTCTTGAAACCACATCCAGAACCCACTTGTCTTGGGTTATAGGAGTCCAATTTCAGTGAAAGAGAAAGTTTTCCTTCGAGAGGGGCTTCCAGGCAAGAAGTTCCTGCAGCCCAACAGAGGGAGTCATTGAGTCTGTTTCCTATAAGTTTGCGACCTGTCCTCTCCTCCCCTAGGGGTGGAAGCAGTCCACTGTCTTGGTCTATAAGAGGCTTGTGTTTGAGGCCTTCCTCAGGAGCGTCGGTATCTACCCCTCTGAGGCCTGTCTGAATTGGGAAAGGACCAATTTTTTGTAGGCCAATTCCTGCTAAATCTGGGTGGCTGTACTTGTAAGAAATCTTTAACTGTTTGCATGGATTTCGCCTTGTCCTCCATCTTTTTAATCACCTCTTCAGCTTTAGATCCAAACAAAACATTATGCTGAACAGGAGCATCCAATAATTTAGCTTTTACTTGTTCTGGCAAATTTTGTTCCTTTAACCATGCATGCCTTCTAATTACTGTGCCAGAGGCAGCAGCCCTACAAGAAGCCTCCAAGGCATCAAATCCACAGTGTAAACCATGCTTCCCAACTTGTTCAGTGGCATGCATTAAGTCATGTAATTCCTTATCTGCACAGGCGGAAATGGAAGTTAGCTTCTGTTTTAAAACAGACAGGAGAAATTGCTGGTATTTCAGCATATGAAACTGACAGTTTAAAGCCCTAATAGATAAAGTAGCAGAAGTGTACACTTTTTTGCCCCATCTTTCTAAAGATCTGGAATCCTTCTCAGTGGGAATGGGATTTTTAGCAGAAGCGGCCTTAACTCCCTTAGGACCCTGAGAAATGGTTTCAGGGTCAGCAGTAGGGTTCTTGTATAAAAACTGATGGGAATCAGGAACCCTGTAATATCTGTCAGGCTTAACAGGAGCAGGAGGAAAAAAAGAGTCAGGGGTAAAGTTAGCCTCCGAAAAAGCATCATCCACAATATCCAAAATAGGAGTAATGGCCAGGGGTCTATGTTGGGGAAGAAGAAGAAGAAAATCCCTTAGTCTTTTCTTAGATTCCGAATACTCCTGTCCTTCCCAGTGGAAATGTTCCCTCATTTCATGCAAAGTTTCCCCAAAAGAGAAATCCTCAGGGGAGAAGCTGAAGGAATGGATTCCTCAGCATCAGAATCCTCATAAGGAGGGAAAGAATATTCCTGGTCAGAAGAAGAAACTGAAGAAACAGAAGCCTGATCAGAGGAGTCACAATAAACTTCCTGCCTTGGCCTTTTATCTGGAGGGGGATGTGAACCCCTAATCATAGTAAGTAAATCCTCCGCCATCTTAAGTAACTGTTTCTGTGACTTGGGAGCCGGATCAGAAGAGGCCTGTGTTGCAGTCTTTGATTTGGAAGGAGTCTTTGCCTTTGCCTTTATTAGAAGCTGAGTAGGCCTGAAAACCCCTTCGGAAGCCGGTACCTGCACAGCAGCTCCGGATCCATCCGAAGGAGCATTGTCCGAAGGTCTTGCAATAGAAATATTCAAAGGCCTAGTTGGCTCCTCGTGGGAGTCCGTTTCGGCCATCGGTTCCGAAATGGCCGACGACAGGGGCTGCAAAAGCGCCTCACTGACGACGGCTGAACCTGAAGCTGGCTCTGCTTGTGCGATATAGTCAGATTTGGACCTCGGAGGCCTGTCTGTCCTTGCGTCGTTTGTGAACTCCGGTAGCCGGAACCGTATCCGACGACATTTTGTAATTAAAACGCCTACCGAAGTAATGAAATGCAAAATCGTACCTTCGTTTAATTGTACGTTGATTGAATCTAGCACAAAACCGACAACTAGCTACGTCGTGGTCAGGGCCTAAGCAAGGAATACAGTAAGAATGAAAATCCTTATGAGGTATTTGCTTCCCACATGAAATACAATTATTAACTTTTTCTGACATCGGACTGGAGCAAGAAAAAGTTTCTAACGGGTACTTAGCTTTGAGTAGGAGAAGAAAGTCTTCGGAATGAAGTTTGTTCAGAAAAGATTGTCAGGAGTCAGCTGACCGGCACTTGCGAACTGCTATCACCGCACGGCAAGAAAGACTGGAGAACATGGCGTCGGCTGTCAGCTTTGTACTCCTGGCGCTCTGATGTCAGGGAGCATTGTTGAACAGCCGACGCCGGACCCAGACTTTGGGATTCTGGCCGACCGGGGACTGCCTGCCAGCAGGGGAGAACCCTACAGTCATGACTGCAACAGTGAAACACGACGAACATCTGTGTTGCTTTTAAAATAGGCAGCAGCCAATCATACAGCAACCCTCAATTAAGAAGAGAAATTTAAAGTAACAGCTCATTTAATATATGAAACATCCTAGTATTCATCATTAAAACCAATAAATATTATAAAAAATACAAATGTATAAAAAGCATAACAAATAAACATACTATCTGGCTAAAGGTCTATTGACAAAAACTGGTTTAATGGAAATCTTGTCATTCAGACCTTTCCCTTTATTAGCTCTCATCCTGATAATCCACTCAAGTTCTTTATTTTCCACCTTATTCTTATTGGGTCCCCCTCTATTGCTTTTTTTTTTATCACTTCTATAACCATGAATCTAAAATTATGTTGACTGCCTAGCTTAGTAATATGTTTAGCTAGGGCATTAGTATCAGCTTGTCTCGATATATCATAGATGTGCTCTCTCATTCTATCTCAGTCTACGGGTTGTCATCCCAATACAGAAAGAATAGCAGAGTGCAATATGCTAAATAGACTAAGTTAGTGGTGTTACTGTTAGCATTAACTTTAAAATGCATCCTCTTCTCTGTGTCCGGATGGTCAAAACTTCCCCCACTATCTATCAAGTGAGAGAAATTACATGCATTGCAGGGGTATGTGCCTACCGGTAATTGTGTAGATTCACCTATGTCATATCTAGGGTGGCATAGCATCTTCTTAAGAGATCTTTTGTTTTTATATATATATCTGGGAGTTTCACCCACTAGCATGCATATTCTCTCACTGGACATGAGGCAGCCGACGCCATTTTCTTCAGTTTTTCTTGCCCCAGATGTCAGGTGCCCCCAGAAGGAAGGCAAAACATAATGTTATGCAAACATGCAGTATAGAATAATCAAAAAAACAGTAGTTGCAAGCAAATACACCATAAAAGAATACCCCAAATAGGTTGTATGGTAAGGTGTTTGTCATAAGGCCTGTCCTAAGAGGGGACGGAGGGGGGGGGGGGTAACCTGGACTGCAGCTGTATGAGCACTCTAACATCTACATTTATGGTAGGTACAAAACTCTACTATGTTCATTGTGCATACAGCTGCAGCCATTACAGATGGGAAGAATCCCAAAGCTAAGTAAGGGTGGTAGGCACTAAGTGGAACTAGGAGGAGCGAGGATGCCCTGCAAGACTGTTGTGGCAAAACCCGCTCTAGATTTAGAGTATAGTGGAAGGTGATGGTGCTTGGAGAAAGTGTGCACTGAACTCCAAGTGGCTGCTTCCAAAATGTCCTTGGTAGGGACCTCCCTGAGGAAAGCTGCAGAGGTAGCTGTGGCCCTGGTGGTGTGGGATCTGATGCATGCAGGCACAGTTTTTCCATGAAATGAGTAACAAAAGCGTATGCAGTGGGCTATCCATTTTGAAATTGTCTGTTTGGAAATAGCCTTTCCTTGAGCACCTATAGCATAGGACACAAAGAGTTGCTCGGACTTCCTGAATGGCTTTGTCCTGTCCAAATAATAACAAAGTTGTCTGTGAATGTCCAAGGAATGTAGTAGTCTTTCCCCTTTGTTTTGTGGATTTGGATAAAAGGTAGGTATGTGGATAGTCTGATTCAAAGCTACACTGGATACTACCTTTGGCATAAAGGTAGGGTTGGTTCGTAAGGAAACTCTGTCCTGATGGAAAATGATGAATGGTTGCACAGCCATGAGGGCTTGTATCTCCGAAACCCTGCATGCTGAGGTGATAGCCAGAAGAAAGGCTGTTTTCCATGACAAGTATTGTAGTTCTGTTGAAGAAGCTGGCTCAAAGGGAGGAAGGGTCAGCTTTTCCAATACGAAGTTGAGGTCCCAAGCAGGGACTGGTGGTTTCCTTGGGGGTTTTATATTTTTTGCCCCTCCGAGGAACTGCCTTAAGAGAGGATGTGAGAATAAAGGAGGATCTGTGTTGTATTGTGCAGAAATGGCTGAAGCATGGATCTTGATGGAGGAGAAGGAAAGTCCACTATTAACATCTCAGCTAGGTACTGTAAAATTTGAGGTATATTTATTACCCAAGGATTCTGGCCCTTTTCTTGATTCCAGGCACAAAATCGTTTCCATTTGGCGGAGTAGGCTTTTCTAGTAGAAGGTCTTCTGGCCTCCAAGATGACATCCTGCACCTCCTTGGAGAGGAGAGTCTGTTGGGAAATCAAGGAATTCTCCATGCAGCTAGATTTAGGGTTTTTAGCTGGCTGTGAAGGGTTTTGTAGTTGTGCTGGGACAACATAAGAGGGACTAGAGGTAGGATCCATGGTGGGGAATGTGTCAGGCTCTTCAGGAGCCAATACCAGTGTTGTCTTGGCCAGTCTGGAGCAATGAGAATCATTTGCGGCCTCTCTGCTCTGGCTTTTAATAGAACTTTGAGCAGTAGAGGAAGAGGCGGGAAGGAATAAACTGTCAATGTTGTCCAATTGAGAGAGAGTGCGTCCACTTTCCAGGCCTGTAGATGATAGGTCCTTGAACAAATTTTTTTCAACTGGTAGTTTCTGTGGGTAGCAAATAGATCTATGTCTGGCTGTCCCCATGCCAGAGTTATCTTTGTGAAAACTTGACGATGCAACTTCCATTCGTGTGGATCTGTCATATTTCTGCTTAGGTTGTCTGCCAGTGTGTTTTCCTTCCCTGGCAGAAATTGTGCCTATAGATGAATTTGCAATTCCAGTGCTGTGTTCCATGGGGTCATGGCTTGCCTGCACAGGGGGTATGAATGAGTTCCCCCCTGTTTATGTACCACATCATTGTGGTGTTGTCTGTCCTTATCAATAGCTGGCCTGGATGCAGTAGGTCTTTGAAGGTCATAACAGCATTTTGCATGGCTAGCATCTCCTTTTGGTTGATGTGTAGGTGCTTCTCTTTTTGGGACCATTTTCCCTGAATGCACTGATCTGCCATGTGTGCTCCCCAGGCGTAGTCTGAGGCGTCTGTTGTGATGATTTGAGTTGCTTGAGGTACACAGAAAGGGAGACCCGTGTTTCTTTGGCATGCTTGAGCCCACCACAAAAATTCCTTTTGAAGGCATGGAATGAGTGGTATAATTGTTTCCAGGCTGTGGCTGTGTTGAGACCATAAGTTTTTTAGGTACCATTGAAGCTTCCTCATATGCAGCCTTGCACATGAGATTAGTAGGATGCAAGATGCCATGAATCCCAGAGCCTGCAGGACTTTCCTTGCAGTTAGCCTGGTGAAAGTTGCCATTTTGCTGAAGTATTCAGACAGTTGCCCTTGTTTGTCTGGCGTGAGGTAGGCCATCTGGGTGGTTGTGTTCAAGCTGGCACCCAGGAAAATTATTTGTTGAGAGGGTATTTAGTTTTGATTTCTTTTTGTTCACTGTATATCCCAGGAAGTTTAACAGTTTTATTACAAACGCCAGGTGCTGCAATAGTATGTCCTTGCTGTCCGCTTGGATCAGGCAGTCGTCCAGATATGGGTAGATTTGTATTCCTTGTAGTCTGCAGAAGGCGATTACTGATGCCAGGCATTTCGTAAACACTCTGGGTGCAGTAGATAAGCCAAAGAGCAATGCAGAGAATCGGTAATGGGTTGAGCCTGCAAGAAATCTGAGGTATCTTCTGCAATCTTGTCTGATAGGGACATGCCGGTATGCCTCCTTGAGGTCCAATGTTACCAGCCAAGACTCCTTGCCCAGCATGGGAAGAAGCTGCTGTAATGTAAGCATCTTGAATTTTGGCACCTGTAGATGTGTTTAGGATGGATAGGTCTAAGATAGGTCTCCAATCTTTGTCTTTCCTTGGTACCAGGAATAGTCTGGAATAAAAACCTTGACCTTGTTCTTTTGCAGGTACCTCTTGAATCGCTTTCATGTCCATGAGAGCGGAAATTGTTTTTGTGCCTCTGCCCTTTGATTTTGTGGCAGGTTTGGCATGCCTCTCATTTTTGGAAGGGTGTGAAAGTGGAACCTGTAGCCTCTGTCTATAATGTCCAGAATCCATTTGTCTTTTGTAACAATATGCCAATTTTTTGAGAATAATGCCAGTTTTCCGCCCAAAGGTGCTGCCATTAAAGCTTTACTTGGCAGGTGTTGGGGGAAGTCATTGTGTCTGTTTTCTAAATGACTGTGATCTATCTTCTCCACCTCTTGGGGTTGGTGCATGCCACTGTCTGGCTCTGTAAGATCCTTGAGGTTGACCTCTACCCCTTGGGCGTCTGTATCTGCCCCTTTGAGGTCTGTCCGTGGCTGGAAAGGACCAATTTTTTGAAGGCCAGTTTCTGCTGAAACGTGGAGGTTGTACCTACAGGAAATCTTTCACTGTTTGCATTGATTTCGCTTTTTCCTCCATTTTCTTTAGTACCTCCTCAGCTTTAACATCAAACAATACATCTTTTTGAAGTGGTGCATCTAATAATTTTGCTTTGACATGATCTGGTAAGGTTTGCTCTTTGAGCCAAGCATGTCTACGTATAACAGACCCTGTAACAGCAGCTCTACGCGAGGCCTCTAAAGCATCAAAGCCACACTGCAAGGTATGTTTACCCACTTGCTCTGCACCATGCAAGAAACCCTGCAACTCTTTCAAATCTGGTTGTTCTGGTTGTGTCATTTTGCTTTTCAACTGAGATAACAAAAACTGTTGATACTTTAACATATGGAATTGACAGTTTAATGCCCTCATGGTTAAAGTGGCAGAGGTATACACCTTTTCCCCCCACCTTTCTAATGCTCTGGAATCTCTCTCTGAAGGTAATGGGTTTTTAGCAGTAGAGGCCTTAATTCCCTTGGGACCCTGTGAAATAGTTTTTGGGTCAGCAGTATGGCTTTTATATAGGAACTGGTGAGAATCAGGAACCCGGTAATACTGGTCTGGTTTAACAGGAGCTGGAGGTAAAGAATCTGGATTAAGGCTGGCTTCTGTGTACACATCATCCAAAATATCTAAAACAGGAGGGATAGCCAGGGGCCTATGCTGGGGGAGCAGTAGAAATTCCCTGAGCCTTTTCTTGGAATCTGAGTAATCTTGGCCTTCCCAGTGAAAGTGTTCCCTCAATGTATGCAGGGTTTCCCCAAAAGAGTAGTCCTCAGGGGGAGAGACCGAGGGAATAGACTCCTCAGCATCAGAGTCTTCGAAAGGGGAATAGGCATAATCCTGGTCCTCAGAGTGTTCTGAGGTAATAGAAGCTTGATCTGAGGAAGGGTAGTCATCTTCTAATCTGGGTCTTTTGTCAGAGGGGGGTTGAGAACCCCTGATAAAAGAGTAATCAAATCCTCAGCCATTTTAAGCATCTGCTTTTTAGGCATGGGGCCTTGAGAGGAGGTCTGAGGACCTTGTTTTTTGGTTTTCATGGCTGCTTTAGATTTAGTGAAAGATTTAATAGAGAAGGAGGAAGGCCTGAAGACGCCTTCAGAAATGGCAGGCCTGTCTAAATTCTGAGTTTCCCCGCCAAGAGTGGTGTCGGTATCTGCAGTAAGAATGGGGACCGAGGATCCTGCGACCTCTGGTACTGAAGTCACCGGTAATGTAGTGTCATCGGTACTCAGGGGCTGCGTAGGCGCCTCGCTGAGAACAGTAGTCGGCCTTAGCGTGGTCTCAGTAGTCGGTGCGGAGCTCGGATGTCGGTCCTTATCTTTGCATCTTTTGCTCAAAACTGGAGTCGGAGTATTCGACATGATATAATTAAATTTTTTGCCAAAATAATGAAGGGCGAACTCTGCCCGGCGCTTAATAGAGCGATTGTTGAATCTAGCACAAAAACGTCAGGCCGAGACGTCATGGTCTGGGCCTAAGCAAGGTATACAGAAAGAGTGGAAATCCTTATGCGGTATTTGCTTCCCACATGAAATGCAATTATTAACTTTGTCTGACATCGGTCTGAGGCAAGTTTCCCCAACGGGGTACTTAGCTTTCAAGAAGACTTCGGCTGAAATACTTTCGTAAATCTCAGGAGCTGGCTGACCGGCACTTGCGAACTGCTTCTGCTTCGGGCACCTTGCGGCAAGAAAGACTGAAGAAAATGGCGTTGGCTGCCTCTTTTGTACCCCTGCCGCACTGACGTCAGGGAAGAAGCGACGACAACCGACGCCGGACCTAGACTTTGGAATTCGGCCAACCGAGGACCCACTTGACGGCAGGATAACCCATCTGTAATGACTGCAGCTGTATGCACGATGAACATCATGGCAAGACTGTTGCATTACGGATTGTGCAAACACTACAATTACATAAGTAGCTGAGAAGCACTGGAAACATGAACCACAAAGCATTGTAGAGAATGGTTAAGTGTACAGCACATGGGATCACCCATTACAAACTGTTCAAAACACAGATGTAAGAAAACCAGACACTGTAGTCCATGAATAAAAAAAGACTAAAGCAGCACTGATCACTGACATTGCTACACCTAGTGATTACAGTGTCTCACATACAGAGAGAGATAAAGTCATAAAATATCAGGATTTGCAGGAAGAAGCAAAAGCTATGTGGGAGAAAAATGCCCACACAATTTCAACAGTAATAGGAGCAATGGAGTCTAACAAAAATAATCTACAGTTGTACTTAGAAATGCTATCAATACATATAACGCCATATGAATTGTAGGAGTCAATACTGGGCACAACACAGGTGGCTAACAAAGACTGAATCAATATTAATTTCATGAATTTTAATTATACTCTGACTTGGAAATGAAGCCCATTCCCAGCACTGCATTAGAAACCCAAAAGATATGGAAAAATTAAAACAAGAGGTTCTACTTTGGCTGTGTGTCTTCTATGCAGAGTCTGCATGTCTTCTCTATGCTTGTATAGGCTTTCTTTGGGTACTTGCAAATCTAAATTGTCCCTCGGTGTGCAGATAGTGTGTGTGATACAGAAGAAAGTCCTGGCAATCTACTCCCGTTCCGTACTTGCCTAGTAAACTCTGTTGATACAGGCAGCTGGGCTGTTCACAATGTCACTATAGGAGTCAGATGTGAATTCTAACCATGGATGGATAACTGCCTCAGTCCCCTGCTCTAGCTGGCCTCAGTGTCATAAGATGCCACAAGAGAAAATAAGTAAATAGATGGGGGCATGTTGACTTAGTTCAGGACAATTACTTATTCAAATTAATGTACTAACAAAGCAATTACAAAGAACTAAAAATGCTCTAAATCCATAAACAAAACTGTACTCTATTACACTGACATGTGGTCTTCCTCCCATTCGATGAAACATCCATGGAAAACCGACATAATTCAATGTAGGATAAAAAATGCTATCAACTGCTTAAATGCAAATAAGGTGAGTGATTGGCTGTTTAGAATACTGCTGCTGTCAGTACTTGCCACCAGCTTCAATCACGTCAGACTGGACTACTAGGTAGGAAGTGTAGGTTTTCAGTTTCTTGGTACATTTTATTTCCACAAGTGTCACTCTAAGAAAATCACATGTAAGAGGCTAGATAGGTAATTTTTATGGGTAGTGTTAATGAAATAACACAAAAATCATCTTCTTTTAAATATAGGCTGTCTATTTTCAGAAGTGGGAGACAAAATGTAATGCATCAAAGGCCAGGTACTGACAGTGGGAGATCACTGCATTTGCCTATGCACAACAGTGTAAAAGATTTTTCAAACACAGGAAACTGTCCAAAGCTACTGGGAAAAAAGTTAATATTACAGCTCAAAGAGTACTTTATGTTTCCTGATACAGTGAGTGACAGATCTCTCAGTTCTAAGTTATACAAAGTACTGGAAATATTCTGAAAGTACTGTTAGTCGGTACAGAATCAAAGCAAAGATTTCTCCCATCTGTGAGATACCCATTTTCTCTCTTGACTTTTTATTTATTTATTTATTTTTTTAATTTTAATTTAAACATATTGTTGTCAGTGCACTGAAGACAAACGCAGACAATGACTTGAGAGGATTTGGTGAGTCACTATCTCTCTCATCTGACAAACATCACTGCACATGACAGAGGGCACATACAAGGGTCAGTCACTGGAATTTCAAAATTAACTGCTGGCTCTTATATAAGCACAAACACTGCAACTTCAAAAGTTCCTCTATGCTCTAATTACTGCATGCAGGTCTGCAACTGTTAGTGAGATAATCTCATGTTAGCAGAGGCACTCATAGGATACTCTCTCAACTACCTGTACAAAAAAAACATTAGAGGCATGATCATGACAAACACAGCCTTGTGAGCTCAGTGGAAACCGCTTACTTGCACTGTATCATCAGATTATAAATACATTACTCGAATGATTCAAGACTTTTTTGAGAAGACTAAACTTTACAATGGCAATAAAAGTATTATGTCTGTGACGACTGGGGGGAGATGGGCAAAGGCTGCCAGCCTAGTCAAATAGAATTTGATACAGAATTCTATCACCTGTATAAATAAATGTAAAATACAGGGCTGTGTTTTTAAATGTAAGAAAACATTGTAAAATGTGAACTTCAAGATTGTTGCAACATTGCCATCTGCTGTAAGGAAAACCATGCCAAGTATTTCAAATGTGTCCTTTTAAGTTGAAAAGATCTTATGAATCTGTAATGTTTTACAAGTCGGTTCCAGTGTGTCTGGATGAAGGCTTCATGCCCATTATTTTAAGGCTAAAGTTTATGACCAGAATTTACATTTGGAAGGTGCTTTATTGCTCTAGTGTCTGTTAGAATATAGATGTGAAAATGTCTTCTACTGTTGTAAGTTTCTGTGCAGGTGTTAGATTTTCCTATGCATTATTTAGCAATCTAAGTGTCAAGAATGATGTAATTTGGGAAGGGCCTTAGAGACATGTTTGTTAGTAATGTTTAAATACTATTTCTCACAAGAGAATGGAAGCATTTTGATCTTGATATCCAACTTATCAGCACTCTGCCTTGTGCTCACATGCAAGTTTTAGCACTGTGATTTCTTGTAGGAATAGTTAAAGCTAGCAAAGATTAATTAGGTATTTTTCTTTGAAATCAGACCTGTCCTACTGTATTATTTTAAGTTTCTGTATGATCTTTGAACTCTTAGATATCTCTGTGGTGTAGTAGTTTTGTCTTGTGTTTTAATTATTTATTATTAAATATTTTTAAAACCTTCTACCTGTGGCTGATTTGTGTACAGATAAGCTCTAGAGCACATTGCATATTTATAGAGGTTATTGTAATAGGCCACTCTAAAGTAAGTCTTAACTGTTAGTCATACTACCATTGGATAACAATATTGCACAGTAATAATTGGACACCCTTTTAAGGGCCTTTTAGTAGCTAATATTATTAGTTGGGTGGTGGCAGTAATTACTACAGTATAGTCTGGGTAAAGGGGCACAGCTGGAGAATTTGTGTCAGCCTTTCCCAGGAGTGTCTGTGAAGTTGTATAAATACTTATCTCAAAGTGTGTGTGTGCGCGTGCGTGTGTGTGTGTGTGTGTGTCTGTGGTGTCAGCTACTTGGGCAGGAACACGAAGCACTGGTTGGACACAGAGGGTACTGGAGGTTTTAGCTTGCCCAGCTAGGCTGAGACCTGGACCCTATAGCTGTGCCAGTGGGGAGTCTTATTGGGGACCTGGTGAGCAAGGGAGCAACCAGTCCCAGACTGACTATGATCTCTGTGTGCACTTAAGGGAAATTGTACTCTACTGTGTGTGTGTATTCGTTATCCTTTTCTCTTCTATGAGATGACCTCCCTGGTGTTAGTGGTGAGGATTGAGGCTCCTTGATTGCTGGGCCAGGACACAGTCGTCACAAGTGTTTGGCAGTGGTGGGATCTACTTCACATACTAATTGGCTTGTAGTGGTGTGGGTAGAGCGAATTCCTGTAGCTTACGTACAGTGATCTCTAAAATTGTTTTGTACTCTAAAACAGCCACGCAGTGTATACTCAGAGTTCATATCACAATTGTTTTATTTCTTTTGTTAGCTTACTGTTAGTCAGGGTAACCAGGCAGCATGTCAGCAGAAGAGTATAGAAAGCTGACAAGGAGTCAGCTGGCAGACATGTGCCAGGCTAGGGGACTGGTGCATGGAAACCTGACTAAAGCAGACATGACTGCAGCCTTGGCTACAGCTGCATCAGAAAACAGCAGCCTGGAGGACAATCAGACTGACAGTGGAAATACAATATCTTGAGAGAATGGACAGCTCAACCTTTCTGCAGTGGACTTAAAAATCCAGCTGGAGCTAAAGAGACTTGAGATGGAGGCCAGGCGTATGGAACTAGAAGGAGCCAAGAAAATGAGGAGTCTAAAAGCTGAAGAAAATGAAGGGCAGAGGAGGCATGAGAGGGAAAGGCAGACTCTTCACCAGAGTCACGGAGGTAATGGGGAAGGGAGTAACCAGAGCCCAGAAGCACAAAAGGTCAGTAAATTTCTTCCACAGTTTAAAGAGGGGGATAATTTTGATAGCTTCATTCATATGTTTGAGCGGGTGTGTAAACAGTATGAAGATGACCAAAGGCTCTGGGTACGGTTCCTGACCCCCTTACCCCATGGTAAAGCTGTAACTTCTTTAGCAAAAATGCAGGACACTGACCGTTTTGATTATACTGCTGTAAAAAGACATTTATTAGAATGTTTTAAGCCAACACCTGAAATGTACAGGAAAAAGTTTCGTGAGCATAGACGCAAGGCAGATGAAAACGTATGTGAATATGTTGCTGAACTGAGCACTTACTTTCACAGCTGGGTGAGTGGATGTCAGGTCACCACTTTTGAAGGGCTAGTAGAACGTTTGGGTAAGGGAACAAGCCCTTAGCACTTTGCCTGAGGACATGAGGATCTGGTTAGCTGACAAGACAGCGTGCTACTTCAGAGGCGCTGGGGAAGAAGGGAGACCTACACCTAGCAAGCAGAGCAGCCCTGCACAGGAAAGGGACCCCCAGTACTGCTCATGGGACTAAAGGAACCCATGATGGGAAGCACAGACTGCCCCAAAAGAATCTGCCAGTAGCAGGAGAAGCCACTAGTCCAGGTACATGTCCAGGAGCTAGGGTTAAATGTTTTGAATGCAACCAGTAGGGCCATGTGGCATACAGATGTCCATGGAAGCAAGGTGGGGAACAAAAGGTAAGGGAGCCAGTAAGTGGTAAAGACAAAATGCCAATAGTAGGTTGTCTTGGGACAACAAGGGTACCAAACTACCACCACAGGGTATATCCTATTGTAGTGAATGGCAAAGAGGTCATTGCTAAGAGAGAGACCGCCTCTGATATAACCATTGTAAAACCTGCACTGGTTACAGAGGACCTCTACTTGCCTGGGCAGTCTACTCCAGTCAGGGCTTTAGGAGGGATCCCATTCCAAATACCTTTGGCTAGGGTTCACCTTGACTGGGAGGGTGGGAAAGGAAGCCAGCAAGTAGGTGTATTTGAGGATATACCTGCAAATGTCCTGATAGGGAATGAGCTTGATAGTGCAGTACCCTGCGCTTGTGTATTTACACGCAGTCAGGCTTGGAGACAAGCATGTAAGTCTGGTAGCCTGGGGGAGACCCAGACAGACTGCATACTTACAGCCAGGACTGGTGAGGTGGTTACTTCAGTAAGGGAGCTACTCGGTAGCAGTGAGACTGAATGTGATCCACAGCTGCTTGTGGGTACTGATGGTCCCTTGGACAGAGTGACTGCAAAGGTAGAGGTGAGTAGTAAAACCCATGCTGACAGTGAGGCACCGCTGTCAGAGGATGCCAGACTTCCTGTGGAAGGGGAGCTGGGAAGGGTTACCAGGAGAGACTTGAGACAGGCTCAGCTCTCAGACCATACATTGCAAGGCTTGAGGCAGGTAGCTAGGGAGGCACATCATGATTCTCAAGGAAAGGGGGAGAGTGGACTCCTGAGAGAGGGCTAGTAGGTGAGAGAGTACAGCAGTTGGTAGTGCCTAGAGCTTACCATCTGGCGCTTCTAGCCATAGCCCACGATATTCCCTTTGCAGGTCATATGGGCATAAAATGTACAAAGAGGCGTGTTATGCAAAACTTCTATTGGCCTGGAATTTCCAGAGATGTAACGGGGTACTGCAGGACACGTGAGCAGTGCCAAAAGGTGGGCAAGGCAGGATACAAGGTGAGAGCTCCTTTGATGCCTTTGCCTGTGATTGAGGAGCCATTTAAGAAGGTAGCTATGGATATTGTGGGTCCTCTGAGTACCCCAAGTTCCACAGGGAAAAAGTATATCCTAGTGATTGTAGATTATGCTACACGATACCCTGAGGCAGTGGCTTTGTCCTCCATTGAGGCAGAGAAGGTGGCAAATGCTTTGCTAGAGATTTTCAGCAGGGTAGGTTTCCCAAAGGAAATACTGTCTGACAGAGGTGCCAATTTTAAGTAAGACCTGCTGGCTTGTCTGTGGAAGTCCTGTGGGGTGAAGCACATGAAGATCACTCCCTACCATACCCAGACTAATGGTCATGTTGAGAGTTTAAACTCTACAATCAAGTCCACACTACGGGCATTTGCAGATCAGTTTAAGAGGGAGTGGGACAAATATTTGCCCCAACTGTCGTTTTCTTACAGAGAGGTTCCACAGGAATCCACAAGTTTTTCACCCTTTGAGTTACTGTATGGGCATAGGGTGAGGGGACCTCTAGATTTAATTTGATATGAGTGGGAAGGTGAGTGTGAGTCTCACAAGGAGTCTGTTGTGGCATACATCCTGAACCTCAGGACAAAGCTCAGGGAACTCGTGGGCCTGGCCCAGGAGAACCTGGCGGAAGCCCAACAACAGAAAAAGGTGTGATATGACAGGAGTGCTCGAGCTAGAGAGTGTGCTGTAGGGCAGCAGGTGATGGCTCTCATTCTGTCAGACACAACAAGTTGCAGGCAGCTTGGGATGGACCTTACAAGGTGGTAAGAAAGATAAGTGATGTTAACTACATGGTGGAAGTGCTAGGCAGATGGCAGGGGCACAAATTGCACCATGTTAACATGATGAAACCTTACGGTGATAGGGAGGCCCTTGTGCTGAGCATTTGCAGTGGATTGCAGGAGGAGTAAGAGAGATCTTGTGACTGATGATCTCAGTGAGGCTCGGGCTGACACCTCGGTGGAAGGGGTAGGAATGTCCCAGCAGCTATCTCCTACCCAGGTTCGAGAAATCAGAGCAGTGTTGCCAGAGTTTGGGGGCATGTTCACAGGGAAACCAGGGAGCACCCCCCTGGTGCAGCACCAGGTGGATACAGGACCCCAAAGGCCTATCAGGCAGGCCCCTTATAGGGTGCCTGAGAGAGTCAAACAGACTCTGAGGGAGGAGGTACAGGAGATGTTGGAACTAGGGGTGATTCAAGAGTCCAACAGTCCCTGGGCCTCACCAGTAGTGTTGGTGCCAAAGAAGGATGGCAGCAACATGTTGTGTGTGGATTACAGGAAATTAAAAAGTCACACAGAGTCAGATGTTTACCCCATGCCTAGGACAGACGAGGCCCTAGAGCAGCTGGGTGGGGCTAAGTATCTTACAACCACTGACCTTACCAAGGGTTACTGGCAGGTGCCCTTGACTCCCAGTGCAAGAGAGAAGTCAGCCTTTGTGACTCCTTTTGGCTTGTATGAGTTCACAAAGATGCCCTTTGGGATGAAGAATGCCCCAGCGACTTTCCAGAGGCTGGTAGATCATATCTTAGCAGGGGCAGGAGGGTTTGCCCTTGCTTACATTGATGACATTGCTATATACAGCCATTCCTGGCAAGAGCACCTTCAGCATGTCATGGAGGTGCTGGGCAGACCATTAAGCCGAGCAAATGTCAGGTGGGCATGGCAGAGGTCTCCTACCTAGGACATAGAGTGGGGAGTGGTAAGATAAGGCCAGAACCTGCCGAAGAGGAAGCCATTCAGGCATGGCCTGCACCTGTTACCAAAAAGCAGGTGAGGGCATTATTAGGGACAGCAGGGTACTACAAAAAGTTTGTTCCTAGTTACTGTACCATAGCTGCTCTCCCTCACAGACCTGACAAGGAAGAACAGGTCAGATAAGGTAGTATGGACCCCAGCATGTGAGCAGGCATTTCAGAAGCTTAAGGAAGCTTTGAGAGGACCCCCTGAGTTAGCCAGTCCAGACTACAGCATAGACTTTGTTGTGCAGGTGGATACTTCAAACTATGGGGTGGGGGCTGTACTTGGCAAGATTTCTTCAGAGGGAGAAGAGCACCCAGTGGTTTATCTCACTCGCAGGCTCCAACCCAGGGAGGAATGCTATGCAGCAGTAGAAAAGGAATGTCTAGTCATAGTGTGGGCACTACAAAAACTTCAGCCTTATCTGTATGGAAGAAAATTCACTGTGATGACAGATCACAACCCTTTAACATGGTTAAACAGAGCCAGTCAGCAAAATGCCAAGTTGCCAAGATGGAGACGAGGGTTGCAAACATATATGTCACTGCAGCACCCGCAGTGGTAGTAGCAATGCCAATGCAGATGGGCTCTCAAGACAGGGAATGGGGTAAGGTACACCCAGACAGACCTGACACTCTCAAGCGATGTTTCTCAAGAGGCACTTGAAAAACTTGCTTGAGTTCCCCGGGGGGGGGGGGGGGTATGACGATTGGGTAGAGATGGGCGAAGGCTGCCAGCCTAGTCAAATAGAATTTGATACATAATTCTATCAACTGTATAAATAAATGTAAAATACAGGCATGTGTTTTTAAATGTAAGAAAACACTGTAAAATGTGAACTTCAAGATTGTTGCAACATTGTCATCTGCTGTAAGGAAAACCACCAAGCCAAGTACTTCAATTGTGTTCTTTTAAGTTGAAAAGATCTTATGAATCTCTAATGTTTTACAAGTCGGTTCCAGTGTGTCTGGATGAAGGCTTTATGCCCATTGTTTTAAGGCTAAGGTTTATGACCAGAATTTAGATGTGGAATGTGCTTTATTGCTCTAGTTTCTGTTAGAATATACATGTGAAATGTCTTCTATTGTTGTAAGTTTCTGTACAGGTATTAAATTGCTAAATAATGCAGTTTGTTTGCCTGGGAAAACCTAAGTGTCAAGAATGATGTAATTTGGGAAGGGCCTTAGAGACATATTTGTTAGTAATGTTTAAATACTATTTCTCACAAGAGACTGGAAGCATTTTAATCTTGATATCCAACACTCTGCCTTGTGCTTACATGTAAGTTTTAGCACTGTGACTTCTTGTAGGAATAGTTAAAGCTAGTAAAGATTAATTAGGTATTTTTCTTTAAAATCAGACTTGTCCTACTGTATTATTTTAAGTTTCTGTGTGACCTCTGAACTTTTAGATATCTCTGTGGTGTAGCAGTTTTGTCTTGTGTTTTAATTATTTATTATTAAATATTTTTAAAACCTTCTACCCGTGGCTGACTTATGTAGAGATAAGCTCTAGAGTACACTGCATATTTATAGAGGTTATTGTAATAGGCCACTCTAAATTAAGCCTTGACTGTTAGTCATACTACCATTGGATAATAATATTGCACAGTAATAATTGGACACCCTTTTAAGGGCCTTTTAGTAGCTGATATTATTAGATGGGTAGTGGCAGTAATTACTACCGTATAGTCTGAATAAAGGGGCACAGCTGGAGAATCTCTGTCAGCCTTTCCCAGGAGTGTCTGTGAAGTTGTATAAATATCTCAAAGTGTGTGTGTTGTGTCAGCTACTTGGGCAGGGACACGAAGCACTGGTTGGACACAGAGGGTACTGGAGGTTTTAGCTTACCTAGCTTACCTAACTAGGCTGAGACCTGGACCCTATAGCTGTGCCAGTGGGGAGTCTTATTGGGGACCTGGTGAGCAGGGGAGCAACCAGCCCCAGACGGACTGTGATCTCTGTGTGCACTTAAGGGAAATTGTACTTTACTATGTGTATTGGTTAGCCTTTCCTTTTCTATAAGACGACCTCCCTGGTGCTAGTGGTGAGGATTGAGGCTCCTTGACTGCTGGGCCAGGACACAGTCATCACAGTGTCAATAATCTGTGCTTTTAAAAAACAGTTTAACCAAACTGGCTGATCTGTAAGAATAGCCCAATGCAACTATGTTCCCACTCAAGTTGCCAAAGTCATGATAGGCCAAGGTCCGCCACACAAGCAGTAATGACTGGTCTGACATAAGTAAACAAAGGTAAGTTTAAACTTTCTTTGCAGACAGCTCTACAAAATTTCTTGTCATAGCACATGTAGCAAATACCAATAAAAATAACTACCAACTGTTGTCACTGTAATATATGAAGAGCTTACATCTAATGCATGGGGTCTGTAGTTGTCTACACTGAACAGAAGAGTATAAATGTTAGACATCATAGAATTTCACTGTTTGCCACCTTGTCTGACCTGTAGGTGTTGTCTTATTAAACCATTTGTACAGTGGAATGCTGCAGAATGGAAATGGAAACAAATTTTCACTTTAATTATTTGCCCTTTAAAGTTGTGCAAATGTGGATTTAGTATATCTGAGTAGTGGGGTGTCACAGACTTGCCACAAGGCAAGAAAACTAATTTTTTGATTACACTGGAATTCTGCGTGTTTAGTGCCAACATACTGTATTTGTTAATGGATGTGAATTGTATGGCTTCATTGTTGTGGCAGAGACACAGATGCCTGATTTTTGGTCATTCTTCTACGCTGCAGTGACTACATAACCCGCTATAGGAACACTAAAAGGGAGTCAGTCCCTCAACAGAGCCACTAGACGCCACATGCTCAAGTGAGACAACATATGAATCCAACCCTACTGGTGCCTTGACTACAGGCCATGCAAAATACAGTTGTTTCTACTTACAATAAATGTACATGTTAGTGCACCTTGACTTTTGCAGTAATAACAACCTTCTTGCTGTGGAAGCCCATAGCCATCAGAATACCAGAGACTTTCTTCCCCCTCCAGGCTGAGTGGACACCTTCTACCTGACATCAGGATGTCTGTTATAAAGGGTCATCAGCTGACACCAAGTTTTCTTGCACCCCCCCCCCCAAACTTGAGGCCCATACTTTCACAGTCTTTACACGTCCATGTAAAAGTTGAAGTTACAGTCCTCATTCTGAAAATTATTACCAAGTGCAGCATCCAACATTTTGGATTTAACATGCTCAGGCAGGTTACGCTCCCTTAACCAGGCATGCCTCCTAACAGACCAAGAAGCAGCTACCCTACTAGATGCTTCTAGAGCAAAGGCACAGTGCAATGAAGATTTTACAACCTGAGAAAGTACAGTTGTGTAAAATCTTACCAGAATGGTAGATGCTCTTGCCTTCACTGCTGCAGTATTCATCACCATATGGGATTCCTTGTCACAGAAGCCTGAATATCCGGCCAGTCTACCAAAGACTACTTATTGCTTATTGAAGAGGTACACCGAACGTCACCCAAACACTTCTTGCGTAGCATGGGGCATAAAGGTGATGTTCAGGCCTACCATAAACAGAACTGATTGCCCCAGTCGGAACACCAGTCCAAGGAACCCAAGAGATAATCTGTACAATCCAGGAAGGCAAGAGACTAGAGGGATGGAGGGAGGGAGCGAATATTGCAGCAGTGAAAGCAAGGACATCTACCGTTATGGTAAGATTTTACACAACTGTACTATGTCTTTACATTCACTGCTGCAGAATTCATTACCATACAGGAGAGCGACAAAGCTCAAGAGGAAACTGGAGGGGAAGAAGATTCCCCTAAAAAGGCAAGAAGAACGGCAATAGCAAAACCAGCCCTAGCTCTAGAGATACCATCTATCTTGTAGCTCTTGGTAAAGGTATGTACAGAAGTCCAGGTAGCTGATTCAAGAAAACAGAGTTAGTATCTAAGGCCTTGAAAAAAGCACCAGAAGAAGCTAGAGCTCTAGCAGAATGAGCCTCAACTGAAGAAGAAAGGCCAGGAAAAGTGTAAGAAAAGGAAATAGCTTCAGAAATCCAAGAAGAAATAGTTTGCTTGGATACAGCAAGTCCAAAAGATCTAGGATGAAAACAAGCAAATAACTGATCAGATTTTCTAATAGCCTTAGTCCTATCCAAATAAACCCCGAGTTGCCTATGCACATCCAAAGTATGCAACACCCTCTCAGTGCCACCTTGCGGACAGAGGGAAAATGTAGGCAGATTGATAGACTCGTTAAGTGAAAGCTCATTAAGCACCTAAGGCATAAAAGAAGGGTTAGTGCACAAGGACACTGTCCTCATGAAAGATCAAAAAAGGAGGAGACGCCATAAGGGCCTGCAACTCAGACACCCATCTGGCAGAAGTAAGCGCAAAAAAAAGAACAATCTTCCAGGAACAATGATGTAAGGAGGCTGAAGCAGCAGGCTCAAAAGGAGACCGAGTCAACTTCTCCAAAACAAAGTAAAGATCCCAGGGAGGAGGAAAGTACAGTTGTGTACACTTACCATAAATGTAGATGTTCAAGTGTATTCACTGTTGCAGTCATTACATTTGGGTAATCTGCTGGCAGGTTGCCCTCAGTCGGCCTGATTAAAGTATTGGGTCCTGTGTCGGTTGCTGTCCCTTCTTCCATGATGTCAGGTCATCAGGGGTATAAAACATGCAGCCGACGCCATTTTCATCAGTTTTTCTTGCCCCGGATGTCAGGTGCCCCCCAAATGGGGAGCAAAATATATATATTGATAAATGCATGTAATTTAAAACACAAACAATATACCTCCAAATAAAAGCAAATACAACAAAAAGGCTTTTGAGCATAGTAAAAGAAAGAAGAGGTATAAAAAGAGAAAAGTAGGGGACTGGCGGGTGGGTAACCAGGACTGCAACAGTGAATACACTCGAACAACTACATTTATGGTAAGTGTACACAACTGTATTATGTTCTTTGTGTTTCACTGTTGCAGTCATTACATTTGGGTAGAATCCCAAAGCTATGGTTGGGGAGGATGGAATTATACAGCATTAGGAGCAGCTATAAGGCCCTGCAGGACAGCAGTGGCAAAGCCTGCTCTGGATTTAGAGAAGAGAGATAAATGGTAATGTTTGGTGAACGTATGAACTGAGCTCCAGGTAGCAGCTTCTAGAATGTCTCTGGTAGGAACCCCTCTGAGAAAGGCTGCAGAAGTAGATGCAGCCCTGGTGGAATGGGATCTGATCCCCTTGGGGACAGGTTTACCATTATCCATGTAGCAGAAATGAATACAATGGCTTATCCATTTTGAAATAGTCTGCATTGAAATAGCCTTTCCCTCTGCCCCTGCAGCAAATGCCACCAGTAGTTTCTCAGATTTTCTTAAAGATTTTGTCCTGTTTAAGTAGAATCTTAGTTGCCTGTGTACATCCAATGAATGCAGAATCTGCTCCCCCTTGTTCTGTGGATTTGGGAAAAAAGTTGGCAGATGAATGGTCTGATTAAGAGCCACACTAGATACCACTTTAGGCATGAAGGATGGATTGGTCCTGAGAGACACCCTGTCCGGGTAGAAAATAATAAAAGGCTTCACTGCCATGAGAGCCTGTAGTTCTGAAATCCTTCTAGCTGAGGTGACTGCTAAAAGAAAAGCTGTCTTCCAAGAGAGAAATTTTATGTCTGCAGTAGCAGCTGGCTCAAAAGGAGGAGTATTTTGCTTTCCTGGCAGGAATTGAGCTTGTAGATGTATTTGGTAAGTCAAGACTGTGTTCCACAAGGCCATGGCTAGTCTGCAAAGAGGGTAGGAGTGGGTGCCCCCCTGCTTGTTTATGTACCACAAAACTGTGTTGTCTGTCTTTATCAGTAGTTGTCCTGGATGAAGAAAGTCCTTGAAGGCTGTCAGAGCATTCTGCACAGCTAGCATGTCTTTCTGGATGATATATAGGTGCATTAGATTTGGGCTCCATTGACCCTGAATGCATCTCCCTGCCAGATGGGCCCCCCAAGCATAGTCTGATGTGTCTGTAGTCAGGGTTTGGGTGGCAGGGGGTAGAATGAATGACAGTCCCTTGTTTTGGTGACAGGCCTCTGCCCACCATAGGAACTCCTGTTGCAGGCAAGGAATGAGAGGAATCATTGTTTCCAGGCTTTGACGATGCTGACTCCAAAAGCTTTTTAGGTACTATTGAAGTTTCCTCATATGCAGTCTTGCATATGGAATTAGTAGAATGCAGGATGCCATGAACCCTAAAGCCTGCATAATTTGTCTTGCAGATAGCTGGGTTTTTGTGGCCACTTGTTTGAAGTACATTATCAACTGAATTTGTTTGTCTGACATGAGGTAAGCCATCTGGGCAGTTGTATTCAAGCTTGCACCCAGGAATGTAATTATTTGAGAAGGTACCAGTTGTGATTTCTTTTCGTTTATGGTGTACCCTAGGCATGTTAGAAGCCTTTTTACAAACGCCAGATGTTGTAGAAGAGTGTGTCCTTGTTTTCTGCCTGAATTAGACAATGTCCAGATAAGGATAAATTTGAATGTTTGTCTGCAAAAAGCAATCACTGGTGCCAGGCACTTTGTGAAGACCCTGGGTGCAGTAGATAAGCCAAGGGCAGTGCAGAGAACTGGTAATGCAAATAGCCTGCTTTGAAGCGGCGGTATCTTCTGCAAGATTCCCTGACTGGGATATGCAGGTAAACCTCCTCTAATTCAAGAGTTACCAACCAGGCATCCTTGCCTAGCACAGGCAGTAAAGTACAGTTTTGTACCTACCATAAATGTAGATGTTCGAGGATCCACATTGCTGCAGTCCTAACCATTGGGTAGTCCGCTGTCCAGTCGGCCCGAATACCAAAGTATATGGCTGACGTCGGTCAAGGCGCATTAGACTGACGTCAGGACGTCAGGGTACTAATGCGCATGACCGACGTCATATCCTCAGTCTTTTCTTGCCCCAGATGTCAGAAGACCCTAAAAAGACAAGGCCCAATCCAAAACACCAAAAAAAACCCTGCACCAAACTTATATACAATATATATATATATACACATGTACAATAATATATAGCAACTCACACCACCACCCCTAAACACAGAGGGGAAGGCGGAGGTAATTGGACTGCAGCAATGTGGATCCTCGAACATCTACATTTATGGTAGGTACAAAACTGTACTATGTTCTTCATTCCACATTGCTGCAGTCCTAACCATTGGGTAGAATCCCAAAGCAGAGGTAAGGGAGGCTGGCAAATCATAAGGAAGCAGGAGCTGTCAACATGCCTTGCAAAATAGCTGTGGCAAAACCAGCCCTAGATTTAGAGTAGAGAGGAAGGTGGTAATGCTTAGAGAAAGTATGCACTGAACTCCAAGTAGCTGCCTCCAAAATATCCTTAGTTGCCACCCCCTTAGAAATGCTGTTGAAGTGGCAGTAGCCCTAGTGGAATGAGGCCTAATCCCAGCTGGAATCTCCTTGCCATGATGGGAATAACAAAATGAAATGCAAAACCCAATCCACTTAGAAATAGTTTGCTTAGACACAGGCTTGCCCTGAGAACTCAAAGCAAAAGAAACAAACAACTGCTGAGACTGCCTGAAATCCTTAGTCCTGCTTAAATAATAACGCAACTGCCTATGTACATCTAAAGTGTGCAAAATCTTTTCCCCTTTATTTTGGGGATCTGCATAGAAAGTAGGCAAATGAATAGTTTGGTTTAAAGCCACACTAGAAACCACCTTAGGCATAAAGGAAGGATTAGTACGTAATGATACCCTATCCTTATGGAAAATCAGAAAGGGCTCTACTGCCATAAGGGCCTGCAACTCAGAAACCCTTCTTGCAGAAGTAATAGCCAACAAAAAAGCAGTCTTCCATGACAAATATTTCAAATCAGCAGTACCATGAGGCTCAAAAGGTTGTAGAGTAAGTTTTTCCAACACAAAATTGAGATCCCAAGCAGGAGTAGGAGCTCTGGGGGTCTTATATTCTTTGCCCCTCTGAGAAACTGCTTGAACAAAGGATGCGAAAACAATGGTGGGTCACAATCATAGTGAGCTGATATTGCTGCAGCATGAATCTTAATGGAAGAGAAGGACAAACCTTTGTCCAATAACTCAGTAAGATATTGAAGAGCCACACTCAAATTAGGCTCAGAAATCTCCAAATTCCTTGCTGCACTCCAAAATAAAAATCTCTTCCATTTTCCTGCGTACACTTTCCTTGTACTAGGTCTTCTAGCTTCCATAATCACATTTAAAACTTGTTGAGGAAGTTGAGACCGGCTGTCTCTCAAAACAGAATATGCCATGCTGTTAGATGAAGAGAGCGAAGCTTGACATTGAGCAGGTGGCCGTCTCTCTGAGACAACAGGTGTGGAATCAAGGGTAAAGGCCATGGAGGCTTCTTTACTAGACTCCTCAGTAATGGGTACCAGTGCTGCGAGGCCAATCTGGAGCTATTAAAATCATCCTTGGCTTGTCTTGTCTGACCTTTAGAAGCACCTTTGGAAGAAGAGGCAGAGGTGGAAACGCATACACATGAAGATTTTTCCAACTGAAAGAAAGAGCATCCACTTTCCAAGCTGTGTGATGTAACCTCTTTGTGCAAAACTTTGGCAGCTGGTGGTTTAGTGGAGAAGCGAACAGATCTATGTCTGGAGTTCCCCAGGACACTGTCAACCTTTGAAATACATGAAGATCCAGTTTCCACTGTGGGGATCCATGATTTGTCTGCTTAACACATCTGCTAAGGAGTTCTGTGCTCGCGGCAGAAACCTTGCCTGAAGAGTTAGTTGCAAGCTGAGCGCAGTCTCCCATAAAATCATTGCTTGCCTGCACAATCGGTAAGAATGTGTTCCCTCTTGTTTGTTGATGTACCACATGACAGTTGTGTTGTCTGTTAGAATCAACACCTGCCCTGGAAGAAGTAACTCCTTGAAAGCCATTAATGCAAATTGGACTGCTAACATCTCCTTCATGTTGATATGTAGATGCTGTAGTCTGGCAGGCCACTTGTCTTGTATCCACTTTCCATTTAGATGAGCTCCCCAAGCAATGTCTGAGGCATCTGTCGTTAGAATCTGACTCGCCTCTGGCCGGGTCACAGAGAGTCCCTTGTTTAGGTGACATTCCTGAGCCCACCACAAAAATTCCTTTTGAATGCAAGGTATTATTTGAATGACAGTGTCCAAATCCTGGCAGTGCTGTGTCCGTACACTTCTGAGATACCATTGTAGCTTCCTCATATGCAGTGTGGCATTGGGAAGCACCAGAATACAAGATGCCATGAACCCTAAGGCTTGAAGGACTGTCCTTGCAGTCAGCCCGGACTGAAGAGATAGCTGATGGAAGTAACTGGAAAGATTCTTTTGTTTGTCCGGGGTTAAAAAGGCCATCTGGGCTGCTGTATTCAGTCTCACACCCAGAAAGCACATGTCTTGAGAGGGTACTAGACTGGACTTTATTTCGTTCACAGAATACCCTAGGCATCTTAGCACTGCTATGACATATTCCAGATGCTGTAGAAGGTCTTCCTTTTCTTGAGCCAGAATCAGGCAGTCGTCCAAGTAAGGATAGATTTGAATTCCTTTTAGCCTGAAGTAAGCTATCACTGGAGCCAGAACCTTTGTGAATACTCTGGGCAGTAGATAAGCCAAAGGGCAATGCAGAGAACTGATAATGAGAATTTCCAGCTCGAAAACGCAGATACTTCCTGCAACACAGTCTTATAGGCACATGAAGGTAAGCTTCCTTGAGATCTAAAGTTACCATCCAATGATCTTTGCCCAGCAGAGGTAAAAGCTGTTGTAACGTCAACATCTTGAACTTGGGAATGTCCAGATAAGTGTTGAGGATAGATAAATCCAAAATTGGTCTCCACGTGTTCCCCTTCTTTGGTACTAGGAACAGGCGAGAATAAAATCCTAGGCCCCTTTCTGGTATAGGGACTGGCTGAATGGCCCCTATTTGGAGTAACAGAGAAATTTGCTTGTGAGCCTCTTCCCTTTGTGGAGGAGGAACGTCTGGCATGCCTTTGAAAGGGGGCAATGTGTGGAAATAAAACCTGTAACCGTGGTGAATGATATCCAACACCCATCTGTCTTGAGTGATTAAATCCCAATTTTCTTTGAAAAGAGACAGTCTTCCTCCCAAAGGAGCTACCAGGCGAGAATCTACTGGCAGCTGAAAAGGCAGGTCATTGGGTCTGTTTACGAAAGGACTGACCCCTGCCCTCACCAGAAGTCTGAGCAGGCGAACCCCCTGTTCTAGGCCTAAAAGAACCTTGAGCTCTGCCCCTACCACGTCTAGACCTACCCCTAGACTGGGAATCAAAAGCAGGATATGTCCATCCCTTAGTAGGCCAATTTCTACTAAACTTTGGTGGCTGCACCTGCAAAAATCTTTAACAGTTTGCATAGACTTAGCTTTGTCCTCCATTTTCTTTAAAACTGCTTCCACAGGCGAACCAAATAACACATCAGACTGTAAAGGAGCATCCAAAATCCTAGTCTTAACATGCTCTGCTAAATTCTGATCCCTCAACCAGGCATGCCTGCGAAGAACAGAACTAGTGGCAGCCACCCTCGAGGAGGCCTGCACAGCATCAAAACCACATTGCAAAGAATGCTTACCCACTTGTTCAGACACATGAACTAAATCCAGCAACTCTTTACACTCTATACCTTCCGCCAAAGCATCCACCTTAGATTTCAATTGTGAAAGGAGATAATTTTGATATTTTAGCATGTGAAACTGACAATTCAACGCTCTCATGGCTAGAGTGGAAGAAGTATACACTTTCTTTCCCCACCTATCCAAAGCCCTTGCCTCTTTATCAGTGGGAACAGGATTTTTAACCACAGAGGCCTTAACACCTTTAGGCCCCTGAGAAACAGTTTCTGGGTCCGCCCTAGGACTCTTAAACAAATACTTATGAGCTTCGGGCACCCTATAGTACCTATCAGGTTTAACAGGGGCGGAGGCAAAGAGTCAGGGTTCAGGGAAGCCTCTGCAAAACATCTTCCACCACATTCAACACAGGAGGTATAGCTAAGGGCCTATGTTGGGGTAAAAATAAGAATTCCCTAAGCCTTTTCCTGGAATCAGAGTAATCTTGGCCTTCCCATTTAAAGTGTTCCCTCATGGAATGCAGAGTCTCTGAAAATGAGAAATCCTCAGGAGGAGAAGCTGTAGGTGTGGAATCATCCACATCAGAATCAGAATAAGGAGGAAACTCCTGCAAGTCTTCCACAGAAGACTCCGAAGCCTCTGAATACTGTTCCAAACTCTCAAACTCAGGTTCCACCCTAGGCCTCTTATCAGGAGGGGGCATAGAGCCTCTAATCATAGTAATTAAATCTTCTGCCATTTTAAGCATATGTTTCTTAGGCACAGAACCTGAAGTGCTAGGAGAAGCCCCCACTGAAGCTGAACTTGGCCTACCTCTCAAAGAAGTTTTGGAAACAGTAGGAGAAGCTCTAACTATCTTGGGAAGAGAGGGAAGAACAGTTACCTGAGAAGCCCCCTCAGCCTGGCCTACCTCCTGAGAGGGCACATCCTGTAACAGTAAAGTCTCTGCCTGAGACTCCAAAGAAACTCCTGGCAAAACCTCTGGCTCCACTGAGCCTTCTAAAGAACAGATGTCCGGGACTGCCGGTTCATCAACCCTAGGCTTTGCTGTTTTGTCTTTGCGCTTTTTGGACGAAGCGGGCGTCGGAGCATCCAACGGCATTTTGTAATTACAACGCTTCCCAAACACTAACCTGGCACAGTCTAACCTTCTCTTAATAGTGCGTTTGTTAAATCTAGCACAAGAGCGGCAACCAACAACGTCGTGCTCAGGCCCTAAACAAGGTATACACAGAGTATGGTAATCCCTATGAGGTATCTGCTTCCCACAAGAAATACAGTTATTCACTTTTTCTGACATCCGGTTAAATACTGAGGCAAGAAAAACCAAAATGTTCCCCAACGGTGTACTTAGCCAACTTTGATTCGGTCTGAAACTCCGACTTCGGAAATATTTCAGAACGCCAACCTGCACTCGCAAAACTGCTTCTGCATCGGACCATGCGGCAAAAAAGACTGAGGATATGACGTCGGTCATGCGCATTAGTACCCTGACGTCCTGACGTCAGTCTAATGCGCCTTGACCGACGTCAGCCATATACTTTGGTATTCGGGCCGACTGGACAGCGGACTACCCAATGGTTAGGACTGCAGCAATGTGGAATGAAGAACATCTGTTGTAGAGTCAGCATCTTGAATTTTGGAATGTCCAGGAAGGTATTTAGAACAGATAAGTCCAGAATTGGATGCCATGATTTGTCTTTTCTGGGTACCAGGAAAAGTCTTGAATAAAAACTTTGTCCTTTTTCCTTTTCTGGTACTGGTTGAACAGCCCCCGTAGCCATGAGGGACATGACTTGTTTCTGGGCCTCTGCCCACTGATTTGGAGGCAGATCTGGTCATCCGTTTGGAATTGGCAACGTGTGGAAATGAAATCTGTATCCCTGGGATACTATATTTAAGACCCACTTGTCTTGGGTAATTAGATGCCAATTTTGAGCATAAAGTGCTAGTTTTCCCCCTAAAGGGGCTGCCAAAAGGTAAGTGCTTGGAAATGGCAGAGGAAAGTCATTGAGACCATTTACCGTAGGGGGTGCTTTGCTACTTCCAGATTTGGAGGTGGAAGCACCCCATTGTTTTGTTCTAGATGTTCCTTGTAACTGAAACCTGGAGCCTTTGGAGTGTCTGGGTTTGTCCTGAGTGGCTCTGTTGGATACTGGAAAGGACCAATTCTTAGTAGGCCAATGCCTACTGAAACTGGATGGCTGCACTTGCAAGAAATCTTTACAGTTTGCATAGATTTAGCTTTTGTCTTCCATCTTTTTCTAAACTTCTTCTGCCTTATTACCAAACAGACTGTCCTGTTGTAAAGGAGCATCCAACAATTTAGCTTTAACATGATCAGGCAGATTTTGCTCCTTGAGCCAAGCATGCCTTCTTATCACAGATCCAGTTACGGCGGCCCTGCAAGAGGCCTCCAAGGAATCAAAACCACATTGCAAAGTATGTTTTCCAACTTGTTCAGCTGAATGCAATACATCCTGTAACTCTTTATTTTCCACACAATCAGAAATCAAAATCATTTTCTGTTCAAGTAAGCCCATGACATGCTGTTGATATTTAAGCATATGAAATTGAAAGTTTAAAGCCCTGATTGCCAGGGTTGCAGACGTATAAACCTTCTTACCCCATCTATCCAGTGCCCTGGAGTCTCTCTCAGAAGGGGTAGGATTTTTAGCAGTAGAAGCTTTAACACCCTTGGGACCCTGAGAAATCGTTTCAGGGTCACAGTAAGATTTTTGAAAAGAAACTTGTGGGAGGTCAGGAACCCTGTAATATCTGTCTGGCTTACTAGGAGCTGGAGGCAGGGAATCAGGATCCAAGCTGGACTCTGAGAAAACATCAACAACAATGTCTAAAACAGGAGGTATAGCCAAAGGCCTATGTTGAGGAAGAAGAAAATCCCTAAGCCTCTTTTTGGATTCTGAAAAATCCTGACCCTCCCAATGAAAATGTTCTCTTAAGGTATGCAAAGTTTCCCCAAAAGAAAAATCCTCAGGAGGAGAAGCAGAAGGGATGGATTCTTCTGCATCAGAGTCCTCATAAGGGGGAATAGAGAATTCCTGATCAGAAGAGGAATCAGAAGAAATGGACAGCTGATCTGAAGATTCATCATCAGTGCCTTGCCTAGGCCTCTTAGCAGGAGGGGGTTGTGAACCCCTGATCAAGGTAATTAAATCCTCAGCCATTTTGATCATTTGTTTTTTAGGCATAGCGGCCTGAACACGTGGCTCATGAGTCAGTTTTTTAGACACAGAAGTTGGTTTTGGCCTTGTTTTTGATGATGGCATCAGTTTAATATACAAATCTTTAGGCCTGGAAACACCCTCAGAAGCCGGTGCCTGCTCAGCGGCTTCGGACCCATCCAAGGGAGAGACATCCACGGGTTCAATACTTGAAGAATCTCGTGGCATACTGGACTCCGAATGGGTCTCGGTAGAGGCTTGTGAATCAAAAGTAGCGGGCATCAGGGGCTGCGAAAGCGCCTCATTGAGTACCGGCGACTGGCTTAGGAGAAGCTTTGTCATCGGTTTTGGACCTCGACGGTCTGTCTCTTGCCTTTTTCTTTGCATTTTTTGTGAATTCCGGTAGTTGGATTGCTAACTGACGACATTTCAGGAAAGTTAAATCTTGAGCCAAAGTATTTAGAAGCAAAAATATACAGACGCTTAATAGTGCATTGGTTAAATTTAGCACAAAACCAACAGCAAGGCACGTCGTGGTCAGGGCCTAGACAAGGAATACAGTACAAATCAAAATCCTTATGAGGTATTTGCTTCCCACATGTAATACAATTATTAACTTTTACTGACATCGGTAAGGAGCAAGAAAAAGTTTCCCCAACGGGGTATTTAGCTTTAGTTTGAAGACTTCGGTTCTGAAACTCGAAAATGAAAAATTTCAGGAGTCGGCACTTTTGGTTCGGGCACCTGGCTGCAAGAAAGACTGATGAAAATGGTGTCAGCTGCATGTTTTATACCCCTGACGACCTGACGTCATGGAAGAAGGGACAGCAACAGACGCAGGACACAATACTTTGTTAATCAGGCCGACTGAGGGCAACCTGCCAGCAGATTACCCAAATGTTCTTTGTGTTTCACTGTTGCAGTCATTACATCAGGACTCCTTTAAGAAATTATTTCAACTCAAATCTAGAAGCTAGAGAAGGAAAAAAAGGCAAACAAGCAAAGATAAGTGGGCCTTAATAGAAAAATAAGCTAAATCAGCATTGGCTCTCTCTTATCTGTGTGCGTTGCTCAAAGAAACATCCACAGTAAGTGGGTTCAGGTTGTGATACAGACAAAAAATATAGAAAACCTCTTCTACTGGAAAATCCTAATTATCCAAATGGTAGGTTTACTGGCCTCCTGCAGGACTTGCAGCATGTCCTCTGAAAAACAGGTGTCTATGAAGAATTCAAATCCTATCACCCACAGCATCAGCTGAAGTGTGAACAGGTGGGTAAGAATGAGAGATCCCTTGTCTTGTGTGATTAGATCCACCCTGCGAGGTAACTTGTGAGGACTGCCCTTAGCTAGATGCAGAAGTAGAGGGAACCAGTGCATTCATGGCCAAAAGAGAGTCACCAAACACGATTTTGGGAGCATCCTATTGAATTTTGAACAGGACAGCAGTCGAGAACCATAGCAGGAACTTCTTTCCCAACTAAAGTCTGGGGAACTCCTCTAGGCCCCTCGGAAAAAAATCAACCGTGGTTCCCTCTGAACATCTGGGATGGACGCCTGCAAAGCCTCTCCAGACATGCTGCCAGTCGGACCTTCACCAGCCTCTGACATGGCCGCGGTAGAGTAATCCAACAAAACAGCTGGGCGAGCTTCCAAGTTTCTAACGACCTCAGGAGAAACACCTGGCAAAGGCTAGACAGAGAAGATTCTGGTCATACCTTTTTTCACCTTCTTCCTAACGGCTGAGCCTCAGGGTGACAGATTCCTTCCACTGTATATTTAGCAAGAGGATAAGACGCTGGTTCTCAATATAGAAGGAAAGGGGAAAAAGTCTACTGCGAAGGGTTGTGGAACAAACCCCTGACAAACAGAACAAGACGTATGGTCATAAGAGCCTTCTAGGCAAAAAAGACACTTATCGCGGCAGTCTTTATAGGGAATCTGTCTTCCACACTGGCATTTTCCCTTCCTGGAAGGCATTAACCTCATGTGGCAAAAAAAAAAAAAAAAGAAAGAAAGAAAAAACAATAACCTCAACAGGGCACTTATCTGCAACTGTAAAGAAGTCAGCAAGCAGGCGTTGCCAGTCCAGGAGAACAAAAATGCATACAACTGGCAGAAACGGACGCAGGAAAACAGACCAGGTATGAAAAGACACGTTCAGAACTGCTGGCAAAGTTCTGTTTATGGTAGGCCTGAACATCACCTTTTTGCCCAATGCTATGCAAAGAGCTTCTGGGTGATGTTCAGCGTACCTTTTAAATAAGCAAAAAGTAGTATTTGTTAGACTGGCCAGAAGTTCAGGCTTCCGCAGCAGGGAATCCCATTTGGTAATGAATACTGCAGCAGTGAATGTAAGGACATCATTAGGGATCCCCTGCCTAGGGCAGCCCGGCGTCCGGCCAGCATACCAAAGCCTTAGACTACGTTAAGGTATGCCGAATGTCACATGTATGCTCCTTGCGCAGCATAGGGCATAAGGGTAACGTCCAGATGTACCATCCTCAGAAGTGAAAGCCTCAGTAGGAACGATGGTCCACAGAAAACCAAGAGGTAACCAGTACATCCAGAAGAGAAATGGACCGGGGGAGAATGGAGGAAGTGACTATTGCAACAGTGAAGATAAGGACATTTACTATTATGGTAAGATTTTACACAACTGTACTATGACCGCCCATTTCACTCTTGCACTATTTGTAACATCACGGAGAATGCCAAAGATAAAGACGAAACTTGTAAAGAAGTACAGTTGTGTACACTTACCATAAATGTAGATGTTCGAGTGTATTCACTGCTGCAGTCATTACACTTGGGTAATCCTGCTGGTAGGTTGCCCTCACTCGGCCTGAATTCCAAAGTCCTGGGTCCTGCGTCGGCTGCTGTCGCCCCCTCCCTGACGTCAGGTCGTCAGGGGTATAAAAGAAGCAGCCAACACCATTTTCTTTAGTTTTACTTGCCCCAGATGTCAGGTGCCCCCTAAAAGGGTAGCCAAAATTTATATATGTAAAAATACATGCACCAATATAAACTTTACCTTCATCTACAAGCAAATACACCACATAGGTTGTATAAATCAGAGAAGAAAAGATAGGTTCCATCAGAAGAAAAGGGGGGATGGCGGGTGGGTAACCTGGACTGCAACAGTGAACACACTCGAACATCTACATTTATGGTAAGTGTACACAACTGTACTATGTTCTTCATGTTTCACTGCTGCAGTCATTACATTTGGGTAGAGTCACAAAGCTATGGTTGGGAGGCTGGAGCTAAACAGCATTAGGAGCGGCTATGAGGCCCTGCAGAACAGCAGTGGAAAATCCTGCCCTGGATTTAGAGTAGAGTCGCAGATGATAGTGCTTTGTAAAGGTGTGCACTGAACTCCAAGTAGCAGCCTCTAAAATGTCCTTGGTTGGTACTCCCCTGAGAAAAGCTGCTGAAGTGGCTGCAGCTCTGGTTGAATGAGGCCTAATGCCCTTAGGCACTGGCTTGCCATGGTGTAAGTAGCAGAAACGAATGCAGTGGCCTATCCTCTTTGAAATAGTCTGCTTTGAGATCGCCTTTCCTTGTGATCCTGCAGCATATGTCAC
>NC_056737.1:1137848736-1137896236 GCF_019279795.1 Protopterus annectens
CCATGAGGAGGTGACTTAGAACGCCCTGGTTTTGAAGTGGAGGAATTCCACTGTTTTGATCTCTGCATTCCCTGTGGCTGCTGTCTGGGGGGTCTGCTTCCCTGGGGTCTGGGCTGAACTGACCTGGTGGGAGCAGGAAAGGACCAGTGCTTGGAGGGGCAATGTCTGCTGGACCTGTACGAAATCCTTAACCATCTGCATAGATTTAGCTTTTTCTTCCATCTTTTTTAAGACCTCTTCTGCCTTAATGCCAAATAAGTTGTCTTTGTGCAAGGCTGCATCCAATAATTTAGATTTAATATGGTCTGGCATGGGCTGTTCCTTAAGCCATGCATGCCTAAGGAAAAAATGGTGACTGCTGCCCTGCAAAAAGCATCTAGGGTGTCAAAACCAGAGTGTAAGGTGTGCATAGTCACTTGACTTGCAGAATGCATCAACTCTTGTAACTCTTTAGATTCGGCACAAGCAGGAAAGGAAGACTTTTTTTGTTTGAGAAGTTCCATGGTATGTTGCTGAAAGTTTAGCTTATGGAACTGGCAATTTAGTGCTCTGATAGCACGAGTAGCAGAGGTGTATACTTTTTTACCCCATCTGTCTAGTGCTCAGCAATCCCTATCTGAGGGGGTGGGATTCTTAGCTGAGGTTACTTTAATTCCTTTAGTCCCTTGAAAAATTACCTCAGGGTCAGCAGTAGGAATTTTGAAAAGAAATTTGAGTGAGTCAGGGACTCGGTAATACCTGTCAAGTTTTCTGGGTGCAGGAGGGTGGGCATCAGGAGTCAAACTGGATTCCAGGAAAACATCGTCCACAACATCCAGGACTGGGGGGAATGGCCAGGGGTCTGTGCTGGGGAAGATCTAAGAATTCTCAGAGTCTCTTTTTAGACTGAGGGTAGTCCTGACATTCCCACTGGAAATGCTCCCTTAAGGTATATGAAGGGATTCCCCAAAGGAAAAGTTCTCGGGTGGAGAGGCTGAAGGAATGGAATCCTCTGCATCAGAATCCTCAATAAGCAGAGAGGGGTTGCATGTCTTCATATTCAGATGCATCAGAGTCTTGTTCAGACAAAACTACTGGGGACAGATATCTTTTTCTTTTGGAAGGGGTAGCTTGGCTTCCCCTGATCAGCATGATAAGGTCTTCTGCCATTTTAAGCATCTGAGAATGAGGCAAGGAAGCAGCTGCCTAAGAATGGGTCATTGGTGTCTTGGGTGTGGTTCGTACCCTGGGCCTTAGAAACTCGATAGTTTTTCAAAAGAACGGTAGACGCAAAAGAAGCCGTCGGTTTGTGTCGAGAATCGGTAGTGCGAAGTACTTCCTCGGAAGCCAGTGCCTGCCCAGCTGCTCCGGACCAATCCAAGGGACAGACAACCACAGGTTCCTTAGTTGAAGAAGAGTTTTGTGGCATACCAGACTCCGAAAGGGTCTCGGTAGCAAGACTGCGAATCCACAGAAGCGGGCATCAGGGGCTGCGAAAGTGCCTCACTTAGGACCGGAGAACTGACGACTAGCTTAATGGAAGCATCGTCAGTAGTTTTGGACCTGTGCAGTCTGTCTGTCTTTATCCTTACGTTTTTTCGGAAGATCTTCTGTTGGATGGCTTACCGAAGCCATATCGGAATTAGAGGACTGTAAACGAAAATATCTAGCTACAATAAGGGCCCGACGACGTTTAGTTCTGGCATTAAAGCACAAAAGCGACAGTGAGGGACGTCATGGTCTGGGCCTAAACAAGTGACGCAGTACGAATGAAAGTCTCGGTGTGGTATTTGCTTTCCACAGGCGAAACAATTGTTTACTTTTTCTGACATCGGTTAGTGCAAGAAACAAGGATCCCCAACGGGGTACTTAGCTTTAGAAGACTTCAATTCGGAAGACGAAACTCAGGCAGCGGCCGACCGGCACTCGTGCGAACTGCTTCTGCTTCAGGCTCCTTGGCAAGAAAGACTGATGTAATGGCGTCGGCTGCCTTATTTTATACTACTGACGACCTAACGTCAGTCCTGAAGTGACAGCAACCAACGCAGAAATACTAAGCCTCTGGTATTCGGGCCGGCTGAGGGCTACCCTGGCAGGGATGACCCAAATGTGATGACTGCAACAGTGAAACACGAAGAACATCTACCTTCCATTGTTAAAGCACAACAGTAGGACAAACAGGATAAGAATATTGTCATGAAAAACTGCTGATATGCCAGAAAGACTTGGAAATGTAAGGGAGGGGGAGGGGCAAATAATCTGAAGGATAACCACTAGTGCTGAGATGCAAGTGACAGGCAAGCATTAAGCAACAAAGACGTTAAATGAGGAAAAAAATGAAAAATGCAGAAGTTAGAGAAAACTCACCCTGAATAACAACTACACAAAGACACTATATAGCTCTGATTGGACCTACGTATATATACTGCAAGCTACCTGAAAAGGCACAGTAGCCACCCCCAGTGTTACCACAGATAACATATTTCCCACCCGGGGGGGGGGCTAGGAGCGATGACACAAGCAGCTCCAAATGCTATCTGGATGATGGCCACAAAAAAGAGGCTTGAGGACTAGCAGGCATAGGGTGGGTGGCCAAAAAACTAAGAAAAAGAAAGGAACATGTTAAAAATAAAAAATGAAAAATTAGAAGACAGTTCTGATGGAACTCCAAATTTCCAGTCAAAGGGTCTGCCACAAAGTTATGATGTGCAAGAGTTTCAGTTTTTGACATTATTAGAATAATTAAATACAGAAGCACAGTTCCTGTTGCAAAATAATGATTTGCATTACTACCATTTCATCCCTTAACAGTACAAAAATTGTTAGTTCCATGACAAGGGGATAAAACGGCCAGCTCTTCTAACTTCACCCAAGTAAAACAATATCCTAGACCTAGAAAATTCAAAGCATGACAGACTCACACAAGGAGTGACAGAAAACAAATTGCTCTTCAAGCTTTTTCTTAGAAAAAGAATTGCTTTTCAAGTTTTTTCTTTCCTAACTCTTCTGTATATACAGTTGTTATGTTTAAACAGCCCCTTGTATTTCATTCCTATTGAGGGCCCCACACAGCACACTTTGCTTTACTGTCACTAAGTAAGGGAGTAGCTCTTTCATGTGGGAGATCACACCACACGAAAGGAACAGCCACACAAGAAAATGTGCTCTTTTTATTCTTCTGTCTCCACTATGTGGGAGGGATGGTAAAGCCACAGAAGCTCGAAATGGCAAAGTATCTGCCTGAAGTCAGAAACCTCAAAATGAATACAACATGCTTCTACTTGAAAATAAACGCAAACATAGGTCAGATGAAAGCTCCAGAATTTAGTTACATCTGCACTCAAAAAACTGCTGGTAACATGCGATAGCCAGTCCAATTACAAAATTAATGAGAAGTGCTTTGAAAACCACTTAAAGTTAAACTGGTTTGCAACAAACAAGTCATTCTAAAAGCTGTCACCACTGCCGTCGCTTATCTACTGCGTCCCATGACCAATTCCACTTGTACTCTGGCATTCACTTTCTTACCCACATCTCAGAATTCACTACACACACACCAACTCTGCAACCCCAGTAATGTCACCAAACTAAAAGAATGGTTACGAGTACTGCAGTGACAAATGTAGCATCTCAATTACTCATTTCTGATATAAAGTCTGTTACAAGATTCAAAGTACAGTGCCTGACAACAAAAATCAGAATTCCTTCTACCAAGTAATCATTGGAAAATAAATGCAGACAAAAGTAACCCCTTTTCAACAGTGGAAGAAGGCAAGTCACACCTGTAACTTCAGAATGGGGACTAACATCAACCCTTACATGGAAATGGAAACAAAGTAATCATACACAGTACTTTTTAATGAATCACATACAGTACAGAAACTTGGGAAGAAACTATTCAGCTCTTAGAAGTCAGCGAGAAACACCCAAGGCAATGTGGATTAAAAACAGACTAGACTCGTTTGTTTTTATTTATCACGCATGCACACACTGGTTGGTTTATATGACAAGGGGCACTCTGGAAACTACCTAAACTTTAATAGACTAACACAGAAGACAGACAATTCTAGAACTGGTTTCAGAGTGAAATCTGGATGAATAACAAAGAACAAGACAAAAATACATGCAGGGTTATAAAATGGGGTAACTAAACAGAGTCCCACATACAACAGAAGTTACACAACATTGGAACTGGACACACTGAATTAGATCAGATTAAAAAGAAAAATAAAGGAAGCAAAGATTTAAAGATTGGGATACCCTAGAGTTCAGCAATTTCTCAAGTTCTTTTATAACACCTGTGTAAGCAGCATATGGCAAATGGAATGGTAGAAGAGGACAGACAGTGAACATAAAACTCTGTGAAAGGAATTATATTTACTTTGGACTAAGAAGGAAACTATGGCTCAAGAAAAAAACCTATGAGGAGAAAGGAGGGTCAAGATTTGAGAGAAGACTAAACAACATGATGTGATACTAGCAACAAAACTGGCAAGAGACCCCCAGGCTGAAGACCACAAATACTGCTGGCAGTAAGTTACACAGAGAAGCACAGGGACTCAATAGTAAAATTTCTGTATTCACCTCCATAGCTTGGAATTCAATCCTGACCTGTATTCACTCTGCCTGTGGGAATTTCAACAACCTCCCTATGTCTGCACAGTTGTCTTTTGTTATTACAGAGTCCTGCTTACCCAAAAAGTCTTACATTATTCTGTCCCTATTAGCAGATCACCTTGTTTTAATCATCGCCATTATGACCTGGGTCAAGAAAGACAACTGTTTAAGTAGTGTGGTCTACCAGACCCTTAACAAATAAAGCATTTAACTGATGTCCTACAGATTAGTGGCCAAAGTGGAAAAAAAAACCTTACAGACAGAACTCGCATGGTGATGCATTTATCCTTCAGTGCAGCCAACCAGCAACATCCCCTTCAGAAATACTGCATGCAGTTCTGCATAAAGTACTTCTGAAAAGATGCAAGCCAGATGATGTCCACAGGACAGCCGTGATGATACAGTGCCCGTACGCTGAGAGATTCAGATTTGTCTATCCATGGGAATTATGGTCAGAAGAAGTGAAGAAACATTCAATGAAAAGGAATCAAACAGAAAAATCCCAGTAATTTCAGAACAGTTGTACAAAAGCAAGAGCCCACAAATCATGAAGCACACCTGCAAGTAACATAATCAGACTCGGTAGTAAAACTCAACAATTCATGTGAAAGAGAAATACAATTCCAGTGGAGCATACAGGACAGTAGGACATGGATCAAACAGGTAGTAAATCAGGAAAACTACACTAGCCAGGTGGCGCTCATCACCAGTCAAATGGCAGGGTTTTTTTTTTGCTAAAATAATTGCTAAGGTCTCATGGAGTTAGGGGAATTTGTGGTGCACAAGGTGTGCTTTCTCACTGCATTTCAAAATCCACTCCATGCCTACTCATCACCAGATATTACTAACAGCTGCACCCACCCTCCCCAGATTCCCTTGCAGTTACTGTCAATCATTCCTAGTGAAGTTTCACATCTCAAAACAGTGGAATTATTCTCAAAATGTAACACTTGGGGCAGAAAGGCATACTCTCTGGAGTTATGTCTCAGAACAAATGCACATAATCCATGGATGAACCCATACATTAAAAGTTGTTCAAAAACAGGCCTTTGGGTTAGGAACATAGTGAACACTCCCGGTTGCCCGTGTCAGACAGCAAATACACACACTGACCATTGCAGGCCTGTATGTCAGAAAATTTTCAGCCCATAGGATGGAGGTGGCCTGGGAAGGACAGTACAATGACTTACGGGTTAATGGTGGCCTGTGTGTCAGAAAAGTGCACTGACCCTTGGGGCTAATAAGGACCAGAGACAGAGACAGCCTACCATAGCCATATTAAAGTAAGTGAGTATAGTGAAGTAATCTACCTACTATATGTGGTCTCTCAAAATGCAGCACCCTTGTAAAAAGATACTCCCACAAAATTTGCACATTTTCTCAATAATACTTCAGCTTCCCTCCTTGGTCAGTGACAAACTGACTACATCTCACCACTCAGATTTCACTGGCTAACAGTGGAAACGAATCTGTTAGAAATCACTTATTTTGTCATTTTCACCAAAAGAAGGGAATTTGTTATTTACATGGTGCTTGGATTCATTTTCCAGCTCTGACACCGCAGGGCATCATAAAGTAGGGTGCCGAATTCCCGTGTGTGCCACCCTTTGGCTGAGACACTAAACCAAAGTCTGAAGTGAGTTCATGTACATATAAAAGACCGTAGGACACACTGAAAAGAGTAGGGGGTACTTTTATTAAAAATCACAAATTTTTTCATAATACACAACTGAAACAATACAGACACGAACTATATACGTGTTCCCATATTTACATGCAAGGATCAAATAAATAAATATCCATAAATATTTATTCCTGTCATTTTTTTAATGCTTACTTCATTCCCAAGTTGTTATACATGCTTCTTTCTGTCCTTCCTTTCCATATATGGCATAAAAAAGGCATCAATATTTTACCATTCACTTCAACTCTTGCACTTGACTTTTTTTTAAGATTCCTATACAGTATAATCTCTTTATCACCGTCCTTACAAGAATCTTTCCCCAAAGTCTACTACCTTCTAACCCAAAACACTGCATTCTCTTACACTTTACAAAAACACGATGCATCTCCTCACCTTGTCATATGTTAGTTTCTCTCTTCCTCAAATTTATACTTCACGGATTCTAACTGGTACATTAAGCATCACATACCACTGGAAATCAGCTCCACACTCCTTTCTTAAACAGCAGGTTATGTTGATCTTATGCATAAATGAAACGGCCTGCAATAAAAAGGGCAATTTCTCGGGTAGCTTAGCCAAATATTCCCTAGTCAGTTCGGGTCTCCCTTGACAAAGGATACAAGCCTAGTGGGACTATAAATCGCTTCAGATTAAGCGTGCATACAAACCCAAACCCAGGTGATCGATTTACATCCTTTTTGAGTACCCATCACCATCGCACCCTATCAAAAAATGGGCCTGAATCAAGTTACACGCAATATTTTACCACATCGTAGAGATCCCACAGCAGAGTATTATCACTGATCTGCAGTTAAAAAAAAAGTACAGTTTTGTACCTACCATAAATGTAGATGTTCGAGTGCTCATACAGCTGCAGTCATAACAGCTGCGTTATCCTGCCGTCAGGCGGGTCCTCGGTCGGCCGAATTCCAAAGTCTAGGTCCGGTGTCGGTCGTCGTCGCTTCTCCCTGACGTCAGTGCGTCAGGGGTATAAAAGAGGCAGCCGACGCCATTTTCTTCAGTTTTTCTTGCCCCAGATGTCAGGTGCCCCCAGAAGGAAGGCAAACATAATGTTTTGCAAAGATGCAATGTTCATAAATCAAAAACAGTAGTTGCAAGCAAATACACCATAAAAGAATACCCCAAAAAGGTTATATGAAAAGTGTTTGTCATAAGGCCTGTCCTAAGAGGGGTTGGAGGGAGGGAAACCTGGACTGCAGCTGTATGAGCACTCGAACATCTACATTTCTGGTAGGTACAAAACTGTACTATGTTCATCGTGCATACAGCTGCAGTCATAACAGATGGGTAGAATCCCAAAGCTAAGTAAGGGTGGTAGGCACTAAGTGGAACTAGGAGGGGCTAGGATGCCCTGCAGGACTGCTGTGGCAAAGACCGCTCTAGATTTTGAGTATAGTGGGAGGTGATAGTGCTTGTAGAAAGTGTGCACTGAACTCCAGGTGGCCGCTTCCAAAATGTCCTTGGTAGGGACCCCCCTGAGGAAGGCTGCAGAGGTAGCTGTGGCTCTGGTGGAGTGGGATCTGATGCATGCAGGCACAGTTTTTCCATGAAATGAGTAACAAAGGCGTATGCAGTGGGCTATCCATTTTGAAATTGTCTGTTTGGAAATAGCCTTTCCCTGAGCACCTACAGCATAGGACACAGAGTTGCTCAGATTTCCTGAATGGTTTTGTTCTGTCCAAGTAGTAACGTAGTTGTCTGTGAATGTCCAAGGAATGTAGTAGTCTTTCCCCTTTGTTTTGTGGATTAGGATAAAAGGTAGGTAAAGTGGATAGTCTGATTCAAAGCTACACTGGATACTACCTTTGGCATAAAGGTAGGATTGGTTCGTAAGGAAACTCTGTCCTGATGGAAAATGATGAAAGGTTGCACAGCCATGAGGGCCTGAAGCTCCGAAACCCTGCGTGCTGAGGTGATAGCCAGAAGAAAGGCTGTTTTCCATGACAAGTACTGTAACTCTGTTGAAGAAGCTGGCTCGAAGGGAGGAAGGATCAGCTTTTCCAGTACGTAGTTGAGGTCCCAAGCAGGGACTGGTGGTTTCCTTGGGGGTTTTATATTCTTTGCCCCTCTGAGGAACTGCCTTAAGAGAGGGTGAGAGAATAATGGAGGATCTGTGTTGTATTGTGCAGAGATGGCTGAAGCGTGGATCTTGATGGAGGAGAAGGAAAGTCCATTGTTTAACATCTCAGCTAGGTACTGTAAAATTTGAGGTATATTTATTATCCAAGGATTCTGTCCCTTTTCGAGATTCCAGGCATAAAATCATTTCCATTTGGCGGAGTAAGCCTTTCTAGTCAAGGGTCTTCTGGCCTCCAAGATGACGTCCTGCACCTCCTTGGAGAGGAGAAACTGTTGGGAAATCAAGGAATTCTCCATGCAGCTAGATTTAGAGTTTTGAGATGGCTGTGAAGGGTTTTGTAGTTGTGCTGGGACAACAGAAGAGGGACTAGAGGTAGGATCCATGGTGGGGAGTGTGTCAGGCTCCTCAGGAGCGGATACCAGTGTTGTCTTGGCCAGTCTGGAGCGATGAGAATCATTTTCGGCCTCTCTGCTCTGGCTTTTAATAGTACTTTGGGCAACAGAGGAAGAGGCGCGAAGGCATAGACTGTCAGTGTTGCCCAATTGAAGGAAAGTGCGTCCACTTTCCGGGCCTGGGGCCTGTGGATGATAGGTCCTTGAACAAAATTTTTTCAACTGGCAATTTCTGTGGGTAGCAAAGAGATCTATGTCTGGCTGTCCCCATGCCTGAGTTATATTTGTGAAAAGTTGAGGATGCAACTTCCATTCATGTGGATCTGTCATATTTCTGCTTAGGTTGTCTGCCAGTGTGTTTTCCTTCCCTGGCAGGAATTGTGCCTGCAGTTGAATTTGCAATTCCAGTGCTGTGTTCCATAGGGTCATGGCTTGCCTGCACAGGGGGTATGAATGAGTTCCCCCGTTTGTTTATGTACCACATCACTGTGGTGTTGTCTGTCCTTATCAATAGCTGGCCTGGATGCAGTAGGTCTTTGAAGGTCATAACAGCCTTTTGCACGGCTAGCATTTCCTTTTGGTTGATGTGGAGGTGCTTCTCCTTTCGGGTCCATTTTCCCTGAATGCACTGATCTGTCATGTGTGCTCCCCAGGCGTAGTCTGAGGCGTCTGTTGTGATGATTTGAGTTGCTGGAGGTACACAGAAAGGAAGACCTGTGTTTCTTTGGCAAGCTTGAGTCCACCACAAAAATTCCTTTTGAAGGCATGGAATGAGTGGGATAATTGTTTCCAAGCTGTGGCTGTGTTGAGACCATAAGTTTTTCAGGTACGACTGAAGTTTCCTCATATGCAACTTTGCACATGGGATTAGTAGGATGCAAGATGCCATGAATCCCAGAACCTGCAGGATTTTCCTTGCAGTTAGCCTGGTGTAAGTTGCCATTTTTCTGAAGTATTGAGACAGTTGCCCTTGCTTGTCTGGCATGAGGTAGGCCATCTGGGTGGTTGTATCCAAGCTGGTACCCAGGAAAATTATTTGTTGAGAGGGTATTAGTTTCAATTTCTTTTTGTTGACTGTGTATCCCAGGAAGTTCAACAGTTTTATTACAAACGCCAGGTGCTGCAGTAGTATGTCCTTGCTGTCCGCTTGGATCAGGCAGTCGTCCAGATATGGGTAGATTTATATCCCTTGTAGTCTGCAGAAGGTGATTACTGATGCCAGGCATTTCATAAACACTCTGGGCGCAGTAGATAAGCCAAAGGGCAATGCAGAGAATTGGTAATGGGTTGATTTAGGATGGATAGGTCTAAGACAGGTCTCCAATCTTTGTCTTTCCTCGGTACCAGAAATAGTCTGGAATAAAACCCTTGACCTTGTTCTTTTGCAGGTACCTCTTGAATTGCTTTCATGTCTATGAGAGCTGAAACTTGTTTTTGTGCCTCTGCCCTTTGATTTTGTGGCAGGTTTGGCATGCCTCTCATTTTTGGAAGGGTGTGAAAGTGGAACCTGTAGCCTCTGTCTATAATGTCCAGAATCCATTTGTCTTTTGTAACAATATGCCAATTTTTTGAGAATGTCAATTTTCCGCCCAAAGGTGCTGCCATTAAAGCTTTGCTTGGCAGGTGTAGGGGGAAGTCATTGTGTCTGTTTTCTAAAAGACTGTGATCTATCTTCTCCACCTCTTGGGGTTGGTGCTTGCCACTGTCTGGCTCTGAAGGATCCTTGAGGTTGCCCTCTGCCCCTTGGGCGCCTGTATCTGCCCCTTTGAGGTATGTCCGTGGCTGGAAAGGACCAATTTTTTGAAGGCCAGTTTCTGCTGAAACGTGGAGGCTGTACCTGCAGGAAATCTTTCACTGTTTGCATTGATTTCGCTTTTTCCTCCATTTTCTTTAGCACCTCCTCAGCTTTAACACCAAACAATACATCATTTTGAAGTGGTGCATCTAATAATTTAGCTTTGACATGATCTGGTAAGGTCTGCTCTTTGAGCCAAGCATGCCTACGTATAACAGACCCCGTAACAGCAGCTCTACATGAGGCCTCTAAAGCATCAAAATCACACTGCAAGGTATGTTTTCCCACTTGCTCTGCGCCATGCAACAAATCCTGCAACTCTTTTAAATCTGGTTGTTCTGGTTGTGTCATCTTGCTTTTCAGCTGAGATATCAAAAACTGTTGCTACTTTAACATATGGAACTGACAGTTTAATGCCCTCATGGTTAAAGTGGCCGAGGTGTAAACCTTTATCCCCCACCTTTCTAAAGCTCTGGAATCTCTCTCTGAAGGTAATGGATTTTTAGCAGTAGAGGCCTTAATTCCCTTGGGACCCTGTGAAATTGTTTCTGGGTCAGCAGTATGGCTTTTATATAGGAACTGGTGAGAATCAGGAACCCGGTAATACCTGTCTGGTTTAACAGGAGCTGGAGGCAAAGAATCAGGATTAAGGCTGGCTTCTGTGTACACATCATCCAATATATCTAAAACAGGAGGGATAGCCAGAGGCCTATGCTGGAGGAGCAGAAGAAATTCCCTGAGCCTTTTCTTGGAATCTGAATAATCTTGGCCTTCCCAGTGAAAGTGTTCCCTCACTGTATGCAGGGTTTCCCCAAAAGAGAAGTCCTCAGGGGGGGAGACCGAGGGAATAGACTCCTCAGCATCAGAGTCTTCGAATGGAGAATAGGCATAATCCTGGTCCTCAGATAGTTCTGAGGTAATAGAAGCTTGATCTGAGGAAGGGTAGTCTTCCTCTAATCTGGGCCTTTTGTCAGAGGGGGGATGAGAACCCCTGATAAGAGTAATCAAATCCTCAGCCATTTTAAGCATCTGTTTTTTAGGCATGGTGCCTTGAGAGGGGGTCTGAGGAACCTCTTTTTGGATTTCATGGCTGCTTTAGATTTAGTGAAGGCTTTAATAGAGAAGGAGGAAGGCCTGAAGACCCCTTGAGAAATGGCAGGCCTGTCTAAATTCTGAGTATCCCCGCCAGGAGTGGCGTCGGGATCTGTAGTAGGAATGGGGGCCGAGGAGCCTGCGACCTCGGGTACTGAAGACACCGGTAATGACTTGTCATTGGTACTCAGAGGCTGCGTAGGTGCCTCACTGAGTACCGGAGAACCGGCAGTCGTCCTTAGCGTGGTTTCAGTAGGTGGTGCAGACCTCGTGCGTCGGTCCTTATCTTTGCGTTTTTTGCTCAAAACTGGAGTCGGAGTATCCGACGACATAATACAATTAAATTTTTTGCCAAAAAAGTGAAGGGCGAACTCCGCCCGACGCTTAATAGTGTGCTTATTGAATCTAGCACAAAAACGGCAGGCCGAGACGTCGTGGTCTGGGCCTAAGCAAGGTATACAGAAAGACTGGAAATCCTTATGTGGTATTTGCTTCCCACATGAAATGCAGTTATTAACTTTGTCTGACATCGGTCTGAGGCAAGAAAAGTTTCCCCAACGGGGTACTTAGCTTTCAAGAAGACTTTGGCTGAAATACTTTTGTAAATCTCAGGAGCTGGCCGACCGGCACTTGCGAACTGCTTCTGCTTCGGGCACCGCACGGCAAGAAAGACTGAAGAAAATGGCGTTGGCTGGTTCCTTTATACCCCTGCCGCACTGACGTCAGGGAAGAAGCGACGAAACTACGGGCACACATAAAATTGCCTAAGGCCAACTTCGAGAGAAAAATTGCACAGGACACTAAGGATAATCACAAGGCTTTCTTTAGTTATGTTAGGAACCTGGGTGGTAATTCCCAGATATGCTCAGAATTGGTCCAAAATGACAAAAAATACACCGAACCCACAGACATTGCCAACATCCTAGCTGACAGGTTCAGCGCAAACTTCTCCCCACCAAAAGGGCAAATATCTATCCCAGCAGAGTGCTGCCCCCCCTGACATCTCAGATGCTCAGGTAAGAGCCGCCCTCTCCAAAGCAAAAAACACAGCATCAATGGGACCAGATGGTGTCCCGGGCTGCGTCCTACATGAACTCCAAGAAGAGCTAAACCCAAACATAAAAAGTACAGTTTTGTACCTACCATAAATGTAGATGTTCGAAGATCCACATTGCTGCAGTCCTAACACTTGGGTAGTCCGCTGTCCCTCGGTCGGCCCGAATATCAGAGTATAAGGCTGACGTCGGTCAAGGCGCATTTGACTGACATCAGAACGTCAGGGTACAAATGCGCATGACCGACATCATATCCTCAGTCTTTTCTTGCCCCAGATGTCAGAAGACCCTAAAAAGAAAGGTCAAAACCCATAGACAACAACTAAACAACCAACCAGCCTAACACCAAAAATATGTACAATATATACAATATATACACTATACCTCAGAGGGATAACCCAGGCCACACAACCACCTCAAACTACAGAGGGGAAGGAGGGAGGGTAAATTGGACTGCAGCAATGTGGATCTTGAACATCTACATTTATGGTAGGTACAAAACTGTACTATGTTCTTCATCTCACATTGCTGCAGTCCTAACACTTGGGTAGAATCCCAAAGCAGAGGTAAGGGAGGATGGCTAAACTATAATGAAGCAGGGGCTGCCAAAATGCCCTGCAACACAGCAGTGGCAAAACCAGCCCTGGATTTAGAGTACAGAGGAAGGTGGTAATGCCTAGAGAAGGTATGCACTGAACTCCAAGTGGCTGCCTCCAAAATATCCTTAGTAGCCACCCCTCAAAAAGCTGTTGAAGTGGCAGTAGCCCTAGTGGAATGAGGCCTAATCCCAGCTGGAATCTCTTTGCCATGATGGGAATAACAGAAAGCAATGCAAAATCCAATCCACTTAGAAATAGTTTGTTTTGACACGGGCTTGCCCTGAGAGCACAAAGCAAAAGAAACTAATAACTGCTGAGATTGTCTGAACCCTTTAGTTCTGTCCAAATAATATCGCAACTGCCTGTGTACATCTAAAGTGTGCAAAATCTTTTCCCCTTTAGTTTGGGGATTTGCATAAAAAGTAGGCAAATGAATAGTTTGGTTTAAAGCCACACTAGAAACCACTTTAGGCATAAAGGAAGGATTAGTGCGTAAAGATACCCTATCCTTATGGAAAATTAAGAAAGGCTCAACTGCCATAAGGGCCTGCAATTCAGAAACCCTTCTTGCAGAGGTAATGGCCAACAAAAAAGCAGTCTTCCATGACAAATATTTCAACTCAGCAGTAGCTGCAGGCTCAAAAGGTTGTAGAGTGAGTTTCTCCAACACAAAATTGAGATCCCAAGCAGGAGTAGGAGCTCTACGTGGGGGTCTTATATTCTTTGCCCCTCTAAGAAATTGCTTGAACAAAGGATGAGAAAACAATGGTGGGTCACAGTCGTAGTGAGCTGAAATTGCTGCAGCATGAATCTTAATAGAAGAGAAGGACAAACCTTTGTCCAATAACTCAGTAAGATATTGAAGAGCCACACTTAAATCAGGCTCAGAAACATCCAAATCCTTAGCTGCACTCCAAAATAAAAATCTCTTCCATTTATCTGCATACACTTTCCTTGTACTAGGCCTTCTAGCTTCCAAAATCACATTCAAAACTTGTTGTGGAAGTTGAGACCCTTTCTGATTTAAAACAGAATATGCCATGCTGTTAGGTGAAGAGAGTGAAGCTTGACATTGAGCAAATGACTGTCCTCCTGGGACAACAGATGAGGAATCAAAGGCAAAGGCCATGGAGGCTTCCGTACCAGACTTCTCAGTAATGGGTACCAGTGCTGCCGAGGCCAATCTGGAGCTATCAAAATCATCCTTGGCTTGTCCTGTCTGACCTTCAGAAGTACCTTTGGGAGGAGAGGCAGAGGTGGAAAGGCATACACATGAAGATTTTTCCAACTGAAAGAAAGAGCATCCACTTTCCAAGCTGTGGGATGAAACCTTTTCGTGCAAAACTTTGGCAGCTGGTGGTTTAGTGGAGAAGCGAACAGATCTATGTCTGGAGTTCCCAGGACACTGTCAATTTCTGAAATACATGAAGATCCAGTTTCCACTCGTGGGGATCCATGATTTGTCTGCTTAACACATCTGCTAAGGAGTTCTGTGCTCCTGGCAGAAACCTTGCCTGAAGACTTAGTTGTAAACTGCGAGCAGTCTCCCACAAAATCATTGCTTGCCTGCATAGAGGATAAGAATGTGTTCCCCCTTGCTTGTTGATGTACCACATGACAGTTGTGTTGTCTGTTAGAATCAACACCTGCCCTGGAAGAAGTAAATCCTTGAAAGCTATTAATGCAAACTGGACTGCTAACATCTCCTTCAAGTTGATATGTAGATGCTGTAGTCTGACAGGCCACTTGTCTTGTACCCACTTTCCATTTAGATGAGCTCCCCAAGCTTTGTCTGTGGCATCTGTTGTTAAAATTTGACTCGCCTCTGGCCGGGTCACAGAGAGTCCCTTGTTTAGGTGACATTCCTGAGCCCACCACAAAAATTCCTTTTGAATGCAAGGTATTATTTGAATGACAGTGTCCAGATGTTGGCAGTGCTGTGTCCATACATTTTTGAGATACCATTGCAACTTCCTCATATGCAGTTTGGCATTGGGAAGCACCAGAATACAAGATGCCATGAACCCTAAGGCTTGAAGGACTGTCCTTGCAGTCAGCCCGGACTGAAGAGATAGATGATGGAAGTAAAGGGAAAGATTCTTTTGTTTGTCCGGGGTTAGAAAGGCCATCTGGGATGCTGTATTCAGTCTTACTCCCAGAAAGCACATGTCTTGAGAGGGTACTAGACTGGACTTTATTTCGTTCACAGAATACCCCAGGCATCTTAGCACTGCTATCACATACTCCAAATGACGAAGAAGCTCGCCCCTTCCTTGAGCCAGTATCACGCAATCGTCCAAATAAGGATAGATTTGTATTCCTTTCAGCCTGAAGAATGCTATCACTGGAGCCAGAACTTTTGTAAATACTCTGGGCGCAGTAGATAAGCCAAAAGGCAATGCAGAGAACTGATAGTGAGAAGTCCCAGTCCGAAAACGCAGATACTTCCTGCAACTTAGCCTGATAGGAACATGAAGGTAAGCCTCCTTGAGATCCAAAGTTACCATCCAGTGATCCTTGCCCAGTAGAGGTAAAAGCTGTTGTAACGTCAACATTTTGAACTTGGGAATGTCCAGATAAGTGTTGAGGATAGATAAATCCAAAATCGGTCTCCACGTGTTCCCCTTTTTGGCACAAGGAACAGGCGAGAATAAAATCCTAGGCCCCTTTCTGGCATAGGAACCGGCTGTATGGCCCCTATTTGGAGTAACAGAGAAATTTGCTTGTGAGCCTCTATTCTTTGTTGAGGAGGAATGTCTGGCATGCCTTTGAAAGGAGGCAAGGTATGGAAATAAAACCTGTAACCGTGATGTATGATATCCAGTACCCATTTGTCTTGGGTAATCAAACTCCAATTTTCTTTGAAAAGTGCCAACCTTCCTCCCAAAGGTGCTGCCAGGCGAGAAGGTTCTGGCAGCTGAAAAGGTAGGTCATTGGGTCTGTTTACGAAAGGACTGACCCCTGCCCTCACCGAAGACTGTGCAGGAGAACTCCCTGTCCTAGGCCTGAAAGAGCCCTGACCTCTGCCCCTGCCACGTCTAGATCTACCCCTAGACTGGGAATCATAAGAAGGATCGTCCACCCTTTAGTAGGCCAATTTCTACTAAACTTTGGAGGCTGAACCTGCAAAAAATCTTTAACAGTCTGCATAGACTTAGCCTTGTCTTCCATTTTCTTTAAAACTGCCTCAACAGGAGAACCAAACAAGACATCAGATTGCAAAGGGCATCCAAAATCCTAGTTTTAACATGGTCAGATAAATTTTGATCCCTCAGCCAGGCATGCCTGCGAAGAACTGACCCAGTGGCAGCCACCCTAGACGAGGCCTGTACAGCATCAAAACCACATTGCAAAGAATGCTTACCCACCTGTTCAGAAACATGCACTAAATCTTGTAACTCTTTACAATCAATACCTTCCGCCAGAGCATCCACCTTAGATTTAAACTGTGAAAGGAGATAATTTTGATATTTCAACATGTGAAACTGGCAATTCAAAGCTCTCATGGCTAGAGTGGAAGAAGTATAAACTTTCTTTCCCCATCTATCCAAGGCCCTGGCCTCTTTATCTGCAGGAACCGGATTCTTGACAACAGAAGCCTTAACACCCTTAGGCCCCTGGCTAACAGTTTCTGGGTCTGCCCTAGGACTCTTAAAAAGATACTTATGAGCTTCAGGCACCCTGTAATACCTATCCGGTTTAACAGGAGCAGGAGGCAAAGAATCAGGATTAAGCGAAGCCTCTGCAAACACATCTTCCACTACATTCAGAACAGGAGGTATAGCTAAAGGCCTATGCTGGGGTAAAACAAAAATTCCCTAAGCCTTTTCCTGGAATCAGAGAAATCCTGACCTTCCCATTTAAAATGCTCTCTCATGGAGTGCAGGGTCTCTGAAAAAGAAAAATCCTCAGGAGGAGAAGCAGAAGGAGTAGAATCATCCACATCAGAATCAGAATAATGAGAATACTCTTGCAAGTCTTCAGCCGAAGACTCAGACACATCGAAGCCTGCTCATAATCCCCAACACAGGTTCCATCCTAGGCCTCTTATCAGGAGGGGCATAGAGCCTCTAATTAAAGTAATTAAATCTTCTGCCATTTTAAGCATGTGCTTTTGGGCACAGAACCTGAAGAACTAGGAGTGACACCCACAGAAGCAAAACTAGACCTGCCTCTAGGGAAGCCTTGGAAGCAGAAAGAGAGGGCCTAGACACCTTAGGAAGGGAGGGAGTACAGTTACCTGAGAAGCCCCTACAGCCTGCCCTGCCTCCTGGGAGGCCACATCCTGTAAAAACACAGTCTCTCCCTGGGACTCCATAGAGGCCTCCGTCGGAACCACCGGTTCCACTGGCGTCTCTAAAGAACCGGCGTCCGGTTGGACGACTCCTCTAACCTAGGTTTAACTGCCTTGTCCTTGCGCTTCTTTGAAGAAGCCGGCGGAGCATCCGACGGCATATTGTAATTGCACCGCTTCCCAAAGACTAACCTGGCACAATCCAACCTACGCTTTATAGTGCGTTTATTAAACCTAGCACAAAGCGACACCCAACAACGTCGTGCTCAGGTCCCAAACAAGGTATACACAAATTATGGTAATCCCTATGCGGTATCTGTTTCCCACAAGAAATACAGTTATTCACTTTTTCTGACATCCGGTAAACCACTGAGGGAAGAAAAACCAAAATATTCCCAACGGGTACTTAACCAACTCTGACTTCGGTCTGAAACTCGAATTGAAAAATTTCAGAACGCCGAACGGCACTTGCAACACTGCTTCTGCATCGGACCATGCGGCAAAAAAGACTGAGGATATGACGTCGGTCATGCGCATTTGTACCCTGACGTTCTGATGTCAGTCAAATGCGCCTTGACTGACGTCAGCCTTATACTCTGATATTCGGGCCGACCGAGGGACAGCGGACTACCCAAGTGTTAGGACTGCAGCAATGTGAGATGAAGAACATCTACTGTTCAATCTCAGCCTTACTACAGGATATGTGCCCAAAGAGTGGCGTACAGCAACAGTGGTCCCTCTCCATAAAGGTGGTGCCTCAACGGACCCTGGAAACTATCGCCCCATAAGCCTGACCAGCTTGGTCTGCAAAGCTATGGAAAGGATCATCATGGACCTCATAAATAAAGATATTGGGGACCTACAAACACTGGATCCTACCCAGTTCGGCTTTGTTAAGGGCAGATCCTGCCTCTTAAACCTGGTTGATTTCTTTGAAACAGTCACCAAGGCCATTGACGAGGGGAAGGTGGTCCACACAGCCTACCTGGACCTGCAAAAGCCTTGATACAATACCCACTCGGGCATTATAGATAAGCTCACCAGCTTAAATATAAACCCCTATGTCACTAGATGGATTGCAAACTGGCTCAAGGACAGAACCCACATGGTTAGAATTGCTGGAGCCATGTCAGACTCCAAACCAGTTACAAGTGGTGTCCCACAAGGCTCAGTCCTGGGACCTCTCTTGTTCGGTATGTATTTCTCAGAGGTACAGGCCAACACGGAGGGACTGTGGCTGACCAAGTTCGCAGATGACTGCAAACTGGGCGCCATAATCGACTCTCCAGCCGACACAAGCATCCTCCAAAAGGGCCTCATAGAAACAGACAACTGGTGCCAGAGCCATGGCCTCAAGCTAAATGCCAAAAAGTGTATAGTCATCCCCTTTGGCAAAAACAAAGTGCCCACAAATTACCACATAGGTGGTAATCCATTAAGTACAGAAGAAGTAATTAGGGACCTGGGGACCCAAGTTGATAGCAATCTCTCATTTGACAACCACGTGGCCAAAGTGGTTAGAAAAACATTTTATATAGCCCACCTAATCATGAAGGGATTCACATCTAGATCAGGGAGGTCATCGTGCCTCTTTACTCATCCCTCATCAGGCCCATAATGGAGTACAATGCCCTTTTGGGGTGTACCTTACCAGACACCTGCAGCAACTGGAAAGACCCCAAAAGTACCTCACCAAGAGGATCAAAGGGCTCAAACAGATGCCATATGCTGCCCGGTTAAAGAAACTCCAGCTCTACTCAGTGGCATACCGCCTGTTCAGAGGCGATCTGTGCCTGGCGTATAAAGCCATGTCCAACCCGGAATTAATGGACATGCTGCACCTCAGAAAATCCAAATCCCATCGAGCTCAGCTCGAGACTTGAACCTCAGCACTGAAATAAATAGGACATGCTGGAGGGACAGATTCATAACCCAGAGGCTCCCTTCACTCTGGAATAAAATCCCAGTCCAGGTTAGGCAGAGTCCCTCACTGACTCTCTTCAAGAGGAATCTTGATGAGTGGATGGGAGATCGTAGGTTTACCCCGGGTATCACTTCTGTGTCACTGTTAGACAGAGGCACAGTATACTAACCTCGAAAAAGGGCATAGCAAAATAAATTTAAAATGGGTGGCGAAAGCCAAACACATTCTGGCTAGGCTTATAAATGCCCTAGGGCAGATAGCCTAGTATGAACCTATGAACCTATGAACAAAATGGTTTCTTTTAAAGTAAAAATAAACCCCAGAACCCCAGCTAGACCTGGAATGTTTCGGAACTACTCTAAGTCTAACTTCTTACTATTAAGTTTTAACCTGGAAAAATTTAAGCCGCCATAAATACTGAGAACACTGCTACTAGCGTGGAACTGTTCACAGAAACTCTATACAAGCATGTTAAGAACTGGATAGAAGCAGCTGTACTCACCAGAAGTACAGAACTAACTAAAAAACCAACCTACCCTGGTGGAATCACATCATCAATAGGCTATATAACAGAGGGAAGACTATCATGGCAACAATTAGGAGGTGTACCACCCAGCAAAAAAAAAAATAATTAAATAAAAAAGCACTCTCAAACTAAACAAGCAGTTCAGAGGACAAATACAGTTTACCAAAGCCAAATCTGAGGTAAATTTGGCCTCCCAGACCAAGATAACCACAAAGCATTCTTTATCTTGTGTCTGCTAAGGATGAGGGGGACAGAGAGATAAAGTCAGAGTTGAATCTGTCTGCCAGTAGGTTTGCTATATTTTGTCTCAGTATAGGTGGCAACATTAACAATGAGCTCTGCACACAATTATGTACTGCCTTTGAAGTTGCGGACATAGTTAAAGCACACTTTGTGGTTGTCCTTGGCCTGGGAGGCCAAATTTACCTCATATGTGGCTTTGGAAGACTGTCCTCAGAGTTGTTTCTTTAGTTTGATGAGTGTTTTTACCCTAATGAGACCAACACTTCTTAATTTATGCCATGATTTTCTTCCTTCTGTTGTACAGCATATTGATATTGTGATTCCACTAGGGTGGCTTGTTTTTCTGACTTGGTCTGTACTTCTTCCTGGTGGGTACAGCTGCCTCTGTGCAGCTATTAGCAAGCTTGTATAGGGTTTCTTTCAACAGTTCCATGCTGGCAGCAGTGTTCTCAAGGTTTATGGGGACTTAAAATTTTTCCAGGTTATCACTTAATAGGAAGTTAGACTAAGACTAGTTCTTGAACATCCCAGGGTTAGTTGGGACTCCGGGTTTTATTTTTACTTTAAAGACGATTTTTGGGTCTGACCTTACCAGAGAAGACCTTACCAGAGAAGACATTACACTATGGAGTGTGCAGCACTCTCCCATATCAGTGAGGACCAGATTAAGTACGTTTGCACCCTGGTCGGCATGTTAACAATCTGGTCCAGGGAGTTTGTGTTTACAAAATCCAGGAATCTCTGTGCCTGCATGTTTGGTGTCATATCCAACTTCTAGTTAATTCTGGGGTAATTAAAATCTCCCCAAAATATGGTACTGGGTTGGATGGTGAGCGTTTCAAATAAGCTTAAATACATGTTATGGGTTTCCTGGATGATACAGGGGGACCTACAGCTTGCAAGGAAGTGGTATGGGATTTTGCCTATGGTGAAATTAAAAAAACAGATGACTTGCTGACATAGAAAACACAGAAGATCTGCCACAGTTTTTATGTACAGAAATTGCAAATCCTCAGGCATCTTGTAAAACCTGTCAGGCCTTTTTAGTGCTGGTGGTTGGGAGCCTGGTACAGTGGAAGTGGATGCAAAATCATCCAGGAAAGCTTCCAGAACAGGGGGTGCAGAAATAGTGGTGCCTACTTATAAGAGTTTATAGTACATCTGTTGGAACTTCAGAAATCTGGTTAGATTCCTATTCAAAATGCTTCATCTTATAAACTGTTTCTCCACATGAAGTTTCTTCAATAGGGAAATCAGGAGGAAATGAATCTTCATTATCCGATGTCACTTAATCTGCCAAATGGATTTGGGCTGAATAAGCTACAGTACTCAGAGTCTTACTCATACTCTTCATCTTCAGAAGTGTCTGACTCTTTTGTGGAGTGGAGGGAGAAACCATAGTAGTAGTACTAGCAAGACCTGAAAAGGATGGTGGCTTGACTGCAAAAATGTTCTTAAATAGGCCCTATGAAAAATCCATCCACTCCTTTGTTTTTGGATGTCTGTTAGGGGAAGGGGGGTGTTTTTAGTTTTTTTCCTCAGCCTGACATCTGCTTTGCTAAACATGGAGAGACTGACCCCTGATGACTTTCTGTGACCATTTCAGATATTTCCAGTCTGGGGATCTGCGGTATGCCTTTGGACACTTCGGAATTATGCATAGTTGCCCCTTCTCTCTATTATTCAGTAGCTTCAATCATCTTGGACATGCGAACCTCAGAAAGCATACCAGTTACTGTCAGGGTCGCTGTAGAGTGAGAGTGCGCAGGTGTCAGACATACAGCAGGTTTACAGACCTCTGAGAGTATGTCCACATCTTACTGGACAGTCACAATATCAGGCCTAGGCCTCAAATTTTTTCTTCTTAACAGGTGAGACATCGGGGGTGGAAGGGTCTGCCATTTTTACTTGGGTGAGGCACTTAAGATGCAGAATTTCAAACAGGAATTAAAAGCCTGAAAGTCTTGTTCGAAGTGTCTTTGGAATGAAGGACTGACTGATCATACCATGTCTGTAGTCATGCTCTGCACCTACACAGAAAAAGCACAGGGACTGGAGATCTTTGTAAGGGATCTCCCTACCACAACTTCACTTTCCGCTTCTAGCTCACATCTAACAGAGCAACAAACTGAAATACAACTAAGAAAAGTAGAGGAAGGGTCCCTAATGGGGCACTTACCTGAACCAGTAAAAACCAACGGTATCAACAGCAATGCACAGGACAGTCTGATGAATGAGAGACCAGCGTTCAGACTGGTGGTACAACAGTCTTACAACTATACGTACACTTACGTACCCTTACACCTGCAGGCTTAGGTCATACATTGGATATATGACTATGGAAAGTTTTGACATTGGTACAACTGTTTGGAACACTGCAACAGTGACCTAAGGACATGTACATTGGATTTGTCTTCCTTCTTAATAAGGGTCATATCGCTAATCCTTGAACTCTCTTTGAAGTCTTTCTTGTCCATTTTCAATGAGCAATAACAGAAGTGGCTCCAAAATTCAAACTCCAGCAAGTCAATGAAACTGATACAAAACTGCTTCTAGAAATCTAATGCCCTGAAGCTATCATAAAAACAAGAAGTTATGTACTCAGCATAACGTTCTATGTATGTAGTCCATCTCACCTCACATTCTTACCCTTGGGTTCGGAGCCGAATCTCAGTTCCGACTCGGCCATACTCTAGCTCGAAGTCTTCAACTGGCTCGTGGCGAAGAGGTATCCCATACTGCAATGCGCCCATCCCAGATCTCGTTTGCTGCAAGCTCACACACACACACACACACACACACACACACACACACACACACACACACACACACACACACACACGCGCGCTGAAAGAAGAACCAACCCAACAAAAAAGGATACTGAAACCAGAGACTAAACCTCTAGGTCCTCCAGGAGGGGGTAGGTGGGTGGGTTAAGTAAGAATGTGAGGCGAGATGGACTACATACATCAAACGTTATGGTGAGTACATAACTGCTTGATGTTATGAGTCCAATCTCACCTACATTCTTACCCTTGGGACAGCGTCCCTAAGCACCTAAACCTTGGGTGGCTCACTCAAAAATACTCCTGAGCACTGTGGAACCAAAGGAAGATCTGCCTCTAGATATCAGATCCAATTTGAATAAAGGTGTGAGGCGATGCCCATGTAGCTGCAGCATAAATATCATCCATAGACACCCCAGCCTGAAAAGCAGTAGAGGTAGACACCGATCGTGTAGAATGAGCCTTCACTTTAAAGGGTAATTCCTTGCCATTTGAAGTAAAAATGAAGGAAATGCAACTAGAAATCCATCTGGACAGAGTTACTTTAGAAACTGGAGACCCAAGTCTATTATCTGAGAACGAGACAAAGAGTTGATCTGATTTCCTAATACCTTTAGTTCTATGTAAATAGAAACGCAATTGTCTGTTAACATCTAGCTGATGAAACTTGAATTCTGCCCTGTTGGAGAATTCAGGGAAAAACACAGGCAGCTCAATGGACTGGTTGAGGTTGACAACCGAAGCAACCTTTGGCATAAAGGAAGGATTAGGTCTTAGAGAAACCCTATCCTTGTGAAATACCAAGTAAGAGGGCCGAACCAATAAAGCTTGGAGCTCAGAGACCCGCCTAGCCGAACTGATGGCTATCAAAAAGATTGTCTTCCAAGACAAAAATTTTATGTCACAAGTAGCTGCAGGCTCAAAGGGAGGTGAGGTAAGCCGCTGTAACACAAAATTGAGGTCCCATGGCATTACAGGATCAAAGACTGGAGGTCAAAGTACCATAGTCCCTTTCAGAAAAGCCCTACAAAGCCTGTGCACCATTAGATTGGGTTCATTAGCAACATAAAAAGTAGAAATGGCTGCCAACTGCACTTTGATAGTTGCCGCAGCTGATCCCTGGCTGAACAGTTGAGAAAGAAATTCTAAAACTGATGGAATGGGAGCTGTATAGGGATCAATCTGCCTTTCATGAGCCCAAATGGAGAATCTCTTCCACTTACTGGAATAAATCTTCCTAGTAGAAGGCTTGTGGGAATAAGACAGAATATGAACCACCTCCGGGGAAAAATCATGAAGCCTGACTAGGGACGGAACTGGAGCACTCAAGCTGTCAACTTGAGGGTCTGAATGGAGGGATGGAACTGCCCTGACATACGAGTCAGCAGATCTGGCTCTGGGTCCAGAATCCACGGATCGTCCATTAGATAAGGTTGGAGAAAAGGGAACCAAATCTGACGAGGCCAGTGTGGCGCAATCAGTAAGATCTTGCTTCACAAGGATTGTGCTTTCTGAATAACCTTCGTTATCAGGTGGACTGGCGGGAAGGCATAGAGAAGACCGGAGGGCCAATCACGAACTAGAGCATCCCTGGGTGCCTACCCCTTCGGGGGGATAAGGGTGAAGTAGCTGCTGCATTTGACATTGAGGGGGCTGACAAATAGGTCGCAGCAAGGCTGACCCCATCAGCAGAAAATCTGCTCCACCACTTGTTCATTTAGGGACCACTCATGAGGCATCAGAATAGCTCTGCTCAGCCTGTCGGCAATCACGTTGGACTTCCCCGGTATGTGCGTTGCCACTAAAAAGCGTCGGGAAGACACTGCCCACTGCCACACTCAAAGTGCCTCTCTGCAAAAGAGATATGACCTGGTTCCTCCCTGTTTGTTCAGATACCATACCACTGACATGTTGTCTGAGTGGATTGCAATTGTCCCACGAGGAAGAAAGTCCTGAAGTGGTTGCAACGCTAATAGCACCGCTCTCATCTCCAAGACATTGATATGCAAATGGGTCTCGTGCTCTTGCCACATGCCTTGGACTGTTCTGCCGAGATAATGCCCCCCCCCCCCAATCTGGGAGGCATCTGTGGTCACCGTGGCAACTGGAGATGGTAGAACAAAAGGCATTCCCATGTTGAGATTGCTGGTCTGAAACCACCAGCACAGATCGTGCTTGCACTTGTCTGTAATCAGAATAAGACGGGAGAGCCTGTAGAGACCATTTGGCAAAAAGCAGCCACTGAAGAAACCTCATGTGTAGTCTCGTAAGAGGAACTAGCATAATCGTGGCAGCCATGGTCCCTAATAACTTGAAGACCACTTTTGCCTTGACCTTCTTTAATGGTAGCAAAGCGTAGAACTGCTGTTGTAAAACCTGAATTCTCTCTTCTGGTAGGAAGGCCCTCATGAGCACCATGTCTAATTCGGCGCCGATAAAGGTAACACATTGCGATGGCAATAGGCAGACTTTTCCCAGTTCAGAGTAATTCCCAGACTTTTGCACAGCGCAATAGTGGCGTCCCTGGTCTGTAGCAGTAGATGCCTGATGGTGGCAGACAGGAGCCAGTCGTCCAGGTACGGAAACACTTGGAATCCCTGATGTCTCAAGTGAGCCATTACCACTGCCATGCATTTGGTGAACACCCTGGGGGCTGTAGTGAGACCAAAGGGCAGGGCGCAAAACTGAAAATGACTGGCTCCCAGCCGGAAGCGTAAGTGACTTCTGGATGCCCTGTCCATCTTGATATGGTAGTAAGCATCCTTGAGGTCGATGGAGCACATCCTTCCCTAATAACGGGAGAATTGACTGTAACGTGACCATGCGGAACTTGGACTTCTCTACATGAAGGTTCAAATGGCTGAGATCCAAGATGGGCCTCAGGTCCCCTGTTCTTTTCGGCACCAAAAAGAATCTGGAGTAAGTCTCTAATCCTACTTGGTCTGCGGGGACAGGCTGGATAGCTCCCTTTGACAGCAACTTTTGTACTTCTAAAGTTGCGGAATCCCTGTGACTGGGTGGAACGTCTGAGATTCTTTTGTTTGGAGGGGGATAAGAAAGAAGGGGAATATGATAACCTCTGGAAATTAGCACTAATACCCACTCGTCTTGGGTGATGTCTCACCAGGCTTCTGGGTATAAAGAAATGTGACCCCCGACTGGCTCCAGAGACGCACAGTCGGGCCTTGCCTCAGGAGCGCTGGTAGGGAGAACCACGAAAGGAATTGCAGTCACCCTGGTTAGATGGGCCTCCTCTGCCTTTAGGGCAAATCTATCTAAATTTCCACCCCCTCCCCTGCCTCTGGAGGGGGAAATCACTCTGTGCGTCGTGAAAAAACCTCTGTGACTTTCTGAACTACATTTTTCCACCCTTCTGGCCCTTGGGGTAAGATCTAGAAGGCATAGAAAAACGGACTCCCACGGCAAACAGGGTTTTGCCTTCCTGCTCGCACCTAGTGAGAGTGTCTTTCACCTTAGTTTCAAATAAGGATGAACTGTCAAAGGGGGCGTTGGTGAACGTAGACTTGAAAGCCTCCGCGAAGTTGCACAGGCACATCCAGGAGTGTCTCGTAAGAGAGACTACAGAACCTGCAGCCCTGCTCGCTCAGTCGGCTGCATACGAGATCAGCCTCATGGAGGAGTTGGTAATGGAATTTAGGGTAGACATCTGAGCATTGACCTTTTGAACCACAGCATCAGAAACGTTACCCTGTAGAGAATCTCCCGGCTCTTTTAGGAGACCTCTCTGGAGCCGTGTAAAATGCGACAAATAGTTTAGCGACCGCAGTGTAAAGGCCGCTGAGGAAAACACATGCTTCCCATACCTGTCCATGGCCCTAGACTCCTTGTTAGGGGGATGGACGGTAGATGAAGTTTCAGCAAGTTCCTTCTTGGTGGCTGCTGCCACCACCATGGCATCTACTGGAACGTCTTTCGTAAGAAAATCCTTGTCTGGAGGAGCGGACAAAAACTTGTTGGGTCTCCTAGGGACCGGTTCCACAGTGTCTGGAGTTTCCCACACCTTCCGACAAACGAGATCCAGTAGCTCGTCGATCGGGGGAGAAACCCAAGAGGCGGAGAGTTGAGACCAGAAGGCTTTCAGGAAGACAGACTCCTCCTCAGAAGGTGATTTGGAGGGCCAGTCGCCTCTCTGCCTCAAGATTTCCAGGACATCTGAGAAAGAGATATCTTCAGAAGATGACTTGGGGGACCCTTCTGACTCCTCGAGGTCGGTGCCAGACGTGAGAGACTCATCTTGGGAGTCAACGTGCTTCTTCTTGCACACTCTCTTTCTGGGGGGCTCTTCAGGCAAAAACTCCAGGGAGACCTCAAAGTTGGGGATCACTCATGGAGGTACCCTGAGGCCTTGGGTCTCCGCTGTCCATGGATAGAGGGTGATCAGAGACTGATACCAGTGCTGGAGGGGGCAGAGTGTCGGTGCCATAAGATGCAGCTGACGAGACCTGGCCAGCACGCTCCTCATGACCTCGAAAGCTGAACCCCCCAGCTCCGAAGGTCAACTGACCGTGGAAGATACGGTAGTAGCCCTCAGAGCTGAAGAGATGAGGTTCAAAGCCGATGTCGGACCCAAGCTCACTCAAGCCGAAGCACTTAGAGGAAGGCTAGGAGCCGAAGAAGATCGATCTGAAACCTCTCTTTCGGGTCCGACCAGTGAACCAAGAATCCTGGACCCCGTGGACAGCGCCGATGGGATCAAAGCGGAGATTGGAGCCGAGAGGCCAGAGGGGGCTACTGGAACAGACCTCATGGCATCCAACGGAACTGACAGCTTTGGCTCCGTAAGCCGAAAAAGGCTCGGAGGAGGAAAACCCAAAGAGGAGGGCATGATGGGCTCTGGGGCTGACTGGGCCGGAACCGAAAACAATTTAGCCAGCACCGATGACTGGAGCAGTTTCTGCACCACTACCAACATCGTCATCAGAGAGGGACCTAGAGGATAAGGTCGGAGATCTGGATCTCCTCACATAGGGAGACCTATGAGACGGAGAAACCGGTAGAGGAACTGGAGACCGACTCCGAACAAGAATATCTGTCACCGGCTCCAAGATACTGGGAGCCGATGTCGACACAGTCGGTGTACTGCCTTCTGTCGGCACCGAAGCCAATGGAGCCAAAGTAGTAACAGTAGTTTTAACGATTTTCTCTGGCGGCTCTGAGGAAACTGATGGAGCCGGAGAGCGCTTTTTTGTAGATTTTTTCTCTGACTTCTTGTCTGGTTTGGAAGGAGAGGATCTGGAACTAGAAGACCTCTCCAAGTCTTCTTCAAAGGAAGGTTTCAGTAGTCCTTTTAAGATAAGCTTGTTCTTCCTCTCGCAGTACATGGGGGGACTGAAAGCGTGGCAGAACAAGCAGGATTCTTGGAGATAAATAGCCCCCAAGCAGTACACGCACACTGAGTCCCCATCAGTTAATGACATCTCGTTACTACATTCTACACACTTTTTAAAGCCTGAAGGCCTGTGTTCTTTGGGATCCTTAGAAATGCTGACAAAAAACTCCACACACCACACAGGGGAACACAGGAACACCCTTGCACCAAAACTAAACACAGAAGGGCACGGGAAACTAGAGCCTCTAACTGAAATAGACCACGGACAACCACAAGGAGGACTACGTCCTCTAATTTAAACGTGCCTAGCCCAGAAAACAAGAGACTAACACCACAGAAACAAAGTACAGTTGTGTACACTTACCATGACTGTAGATGTTCAAGTATATTCCCTGTTGCAGTCATTACAATAGGGTAATCTGCTGGCAGGCTGCCCTCAGTCGGCCTGAATAACAAAGTCTTGGGTCCTGCGTTGGTTGTTGTCAGGGGTATAAAACATGCAGCTGACGCCATTTTAATCAGTTTTTCTTGCCCCAGATGTCAAGTGCCCCCCAAATGGGGAGCAATATATATATATATATATATATATATATATATATATATATATATATATATATATATACAAATACATGTAATTTAGAACACAAAAGATATACCTCCAACTAAAAGCAAACACACCAAAAAGGCTTTTGAGCACAGTAAAGGAAAGAGGAGGTATAATAAGAGAGAAAAAAGGGGGCTGGCGGGTGGATAACCCGGACTGCAACAGTGAATACACTCGAACATCTACATTTATGGTAAGTGTACACAACTGTACTATGTTCTTCGTGTTTCACTGTTTCAGTCATTACATTTAGGTAGAATCCCAAAGCTATGGTTGGGAGGATGGAATTATACAGCATTAGGAGCAGCTACAAGGCCCTGCAGGACAGCAGTGGCAAAGCCTGCCCAGGATTTAGAAAAAAAATGGTAAATGGTAATGTTTGGTGAACGTATGAACTGAGCTCCAAGTAGCAGCTTCTAGAATGTCTCTGGTAGGAACCCCTCTGAGAAAAGCTGCATAAGTAGATGCAGCCCTGGTGGAATGGGATCTGATCCCCTTGGGGACAGGTTTACCATGGTGCATGTAGCAGAAACTAATACAATGGCTTATCCATTTTGAAACAGTCTGTATTGAAATAGCCTTCCTCTCTGCCCCTGTGACAAATGCCACCAGTAGTTGCTCAGACTTTCTTAGAAATTTTGTCCTGTTTAAGTAGAATCTTAGTTGTCTGTGTACATCCAATGAATGCAAAATCCGCTCCCCCTTGTTCTGCAGGTTTGGGAAAAAAGTTGGCAGACGAATGGTCTGATTAAGAGCCACACTGGATACCACCTTAGGCATAAAGGATGGATTGGTCCTGAGGGCCACCCTGTCCGGATAAAAGATAATGAAAGGCTCCACTGCCATGAGAGCCTGTAGTTCTGAAATCCTTCTAGCTGAAGTGACTGCTAAGAGAAAGGCGGTCTTCCAAGAAAGAAATTTTACGTCTGCAGTAGCAGCTGGTTCAAAAGGAGATAAAGGTGAGTTTTTCCGGCACAAAACTGAGGTCCCATGCAGGAGTTGGTGCTCTCCTAGGAGGTCTCAAATTTTTGGCCCCTCTGAGGTACTGCTTTAGTAGGGGATGAGAAAAGAGAGGAGGCTCTGTGTTGTAATGAGCCGAGATGGCAGAGGCATGGATTTTTATAGAAGAAAAAGATAGGCCCTTGTGAAGCATCTCAGTTAAATATTGCAGAATATGAGGAATATTGGGCATTGCTGTGTTTATTCCTTGTGCTTGGTTCCAGGCACAGAATCCTTTCCATTTATCAGCATAAGATTTTCTAGTACTAGCCCTTCTAGCCTCTAAAATGACATCCATCACAGGTTTAATGAGAGATGTGGCTGGTGAAATTAGTTGATTAGCCATGCCACAAGATTCAGAGTTTGGAGCTGAGTGTGCAGAATTTGATAGTTCTGCTGAGACAGTAGATGATGTGTATGAGGCAGGTATCACAGAGGAAGGCGTGACATTCCGTAGAAGCGGGTACCAGTGTTGGCGAGGCCAGTCTGGAGCAATCAGAATCATTTTTGGTTTTTCCTGTCTGACTTTTAGTAAAACCTTGGAGAGCAGAGGCAGAGGGGGAAAGGCATAGGCTGATGGGTTTTTCCAGCTGAAGGATAGAGCATCCACTTTCCAAGCTTTTTTGTGTTGAATTCTTGTGCAGAATTTGTCCAACTGATAGATCTTTTTGCCTCTCCCCAAAACTATGTCTGGGCTTCCCCATTTTCGTGTCAACATGCTGAAGATTTGTGGATCCAGTTTCCATTCGTGTGGGTCCATAAGGTTTCTGCTTAGTTCGTCTGTCAGGGTATTTTGCTTTCCTGGCAGGAACTGAGCTTGTAGATGTATGTGGTAAGTCAAGGCTGTGTTCCACAAGGCCATGGCTAGTCTGCAAAGGGGGTAGGAGTGGGTACCCCCCACCGCTTGTTTATGTACCACATAACTGTGGTGTTGTCCGTCTTTATCACTAGTTGCCCTGGATGAAGGAAGTCCTTGAAGGCTGTCAGAACATTCTGTACAGCTAGCATTTCTTTCTGGTTGATATGTAGGTGCATTTGATTTGGGCTCCATTCGCCCTGAATGCATCTCCCTGCCAGACGGGCCCCCCAAGCATTGACTGATGCGTCTGTAGTCAGGGTTTGGGTGGCAGGGGGTAGAATGAATGACAGTCCCTTGTTTTGGTGACAGGCCTCTGCCCACCATAGGAACTCCTGCTGCAGGCAAGGAATGAGAGGAATCATTGTTTCCAGGCTGTGACAATGTTGACTCCAAAAGCTTTAGGTACCACTGAAGTTTCCTCATATGCTGTCTTGCATATGGAATTAGTAGAATGCAGGAAGCCATGAACCCTAAAGCCTGCAGAATTTGTCTTTCATATAGCTGGGTTTTTGTGGCCACTTGTTTGAAGTATGTCATCAATTGAATTTGTTAGTCTGGCGTGAGGTAAGCCATCTGGGCAGTTGTATTCAAGCTTGCACCCAGGAATGTAATTATTTGAGAGAGTACCCGTTGTGATTTCTTTTCGTTTATGGTGTACCCTAGGCATGTTAGAAGCCTTTTTACAAACGCCACATGTTGTAGAAGAGTGTCCTTGTTTTCTGCCTGAATTAGACAATTGTCCAAATAAAGATAAATTTCAATGTTTCTTTGTCTGCAAAATGCAAGCACTGGCGCAAGGCACTTTGTGAAGACCCTGGGCGCAGTAGATAAGTCGAAGGGCAGTGCATAGAACTGGTAATGCAAACAGCCTGCTTTGAAGCGGAGGTATCTTTTGCAAGATTCCCTGACTGGGATATGCAGGTAAGCCTCTTTTAAGTCTAGAGTTACCAACCAGGCATCCTTGCCTAGCATAGGCAGCAACTGTTGTAGAGTCAGCATCTTGAATTGTGGAATGTCCAGGAAGGTATGTAGAATGGATAAGTCCAGAACTGGACGCCATGATTTGTCTTTTCTGGGTACCAGGAAAAGTCTTGAATAAAAACCTTGTCCTTTTTCCTTTTCTGGTACTGGTTGAATAGCCCCCATATCCATGAGGGACATGACTTGTTTCTGGGCCTCTGCCTACTGATTTGGAGGCAGATCAGGCCATCCGTTTGGAATTGGCAACGTGTGGAAATGAAATATGTATCCCTGGGATACTATATTTAAGACCCACTTGTCCTGGGTAATTAGATGCCAATTTTGAGCATGAAGTGCTAGTTTTCCCCCCAAAGGGACTGCCAAACAATAAGTTCTTGGAAATGGCAGAAGGAAGTCATTGAGACCGTTTACTGTAGGGGGTGCTTTGCTATTTCCAGATTTGGAGGTGGAAGCATCCCATTGTTTTGTCCTGTAAGTTCCTTGTGACTGAAACCTGGAGCCTTTGGAGTGTCTGTGTTTGACCTGAGCGGCTCTGTTGGGTACTGGAAAGGACTAATTCTTAGTAGGCCAGTGCCTACTGAACCTGGGTGGCTGCACTTGTAAGAAATCTTTTACAGTTTGCATAGATTTAGCTTTGTCTTCCATCTTTTTCAAAACTTCTGCCTTATTACCAAATAGACTGTCCTGTTGTAAAGGAGCGTCCAGCAATTTAGCTTTAATATAATCGGGCAAATTTTGCTCCTTGAGCCAAGCATGCCTTCTTATCACAGATCCAGTTATAGCGGCCCTGCAGGAGGCCTCCAAAGAATCAAAACCACATTGCAAAGTATGCTTTCCAACTTGTTCAGCTGAATGCAATAAATCCTGTAACTCTATTTTCCACACAGTCAGAAATCGACATCATTTTCTGTTTAAGTAACCCCACGACATGCTGTTGATATTTAAGCATATGAAATTGGCAGTTTAAAGCCCTGATTGCCAGGGTTGCAGACGTATAAACCTTCTTACCCCATCTATCCAGTGTCCTGGAATCTCTATCAGAAGGGGTAGGATTTTTAGCAGTAGAAGCCTTAACACCCTTGGGACCCTGAGAAATTGTTTCAGTCAGCAGTAGGGTTTTTGAAAAGAAACTTGTGGGAGTCAGGAACCCTGTAATATCTGTCTGGCTTACTAGGAGCTGGAGCCAGGGAATCAGGAGCCATGCTGGATTCTGAGAAAACATCAACAATGTCTAAAACAGGAGGTATAGCCAAAGGCCTATGCTGAGGAAGAATAAGGAAATCCCTAAGCCTCTTTTTGGATTCTGAAAAATCCTGACTCTCACAATGAAAATGTTCCCTTAAAGTATGCAAAGTTTCTCCCAAAAGAAAAATCCTCAGGAGGAGAAGCAGAAGGGATGGATTTCTTCTGCATCAGAGTCCTCATATGGTGGAATAGAAAAATCCTGATCAGAAGAGGAATCAGAGGAAATGGAAATCTGATCTGAAGATTCATAATCAGTGCCTTGCCTAGGGCTCTTGGCAGGAGTGGGTTGAGAACCCCTGATCAAGGTAATTAAATCCTCAGCCATTTTGATCATTTGTTTTCTAGGCATAGGGGCCTGAACATGTGGCTCATGCGTTGGTTTTTTAGACACAGAAGTTGGTTTTGGCCTTGTTTTTGATGATGGCGTTGGTTTAATATACAAATCTTTAGGCCTGAAAACGCCCTCAGAAGCCGGTGCCTGTTCAGCGGCTCCGGACCCATCCAAGGGAGAGACATCCGCGGGTTCAATACTTGCAGAATCTCGCAGCATACCGGACTACAAATAGGTCTCGGTAGAGGCCTGCGAATCAAAAGTAGCGGGCATCAGGGGCTGCGAATGCGCCTCACTGAGTACCAGCGACTGGCTTAGGAGAAGCTTTGTCGTCGGTTTTGGACCTCGGCAGTCTGCCTCTGTCTTTTTCTTTGCATTTTTTGTGAATTCCGGTAGTCGGATTGCTAACCGATGACATTTAAGGATAGTTAAATTTTGAGCCAAAGTATTTAGAAGCAAAAATATACTGACACTTAATAGTGCGTTGGTTAAATTGAGCACAAAACCGACAGCAACGCACATTGTGGTCAGGGCCTAAGCAAGGAATACAGTACAAATGAAAATCCTTATGAGGTATTTGCTTCCCACAAGTAATACAATTATTAACTTTTACTGACATCGGTAAGGAGCAAGAAAAAGTTTCCCCAACGGGGTACTTAGCTTTAGATTGAAGACTTCGGTTCTGAAACTCGAAAACGAAAATTTCAGGAGTCGGCCGACCGGCACTTGCGAAATGCTTCTGCTTCGGGCACCGCGCGGCAAGAAAGACTGGTTAAAATGGCATCGGCTGCATGTTTTATACCCCTGAAGACCTGACATCATGGAAGAAGAGACAGCAACCAATGCAGGACCCCAGACTTTGTTATTCAGGCCGACTGAGGGCAACCTGCCAGCAGATTACCCTAATGTAATGACTGCAATAGTGAAACAGGAAGAACATCAAAACACCAACAAATAGGAAAAACTACAAATGGATAGTAGGGAGAACAAGGTCCTCTGACTGAAAAAAACGGGCTTAGCCCGTGGAGACAAGGGGCGAACGGGATACCACAAGGCCAATGGAACCAGCCGAAACAATACACACAAGGTAGCTATGAAAATAGCTTTTTGGTCAACAATTTGTTTAAATTTAGAAGAAAAAATTTTACTTAGCCATAGCCAAGAGCAAGACCACGTCTGAGCGTAACGAACAGCAAACGAGATCTGGGATGGACGGTTTGCAGTATGGGATACCTCTTAGCCATGAGCCAACTGAAGACTTCGAGCTAGAGTATGGCAGAGTCGGTAAGAATGTAGGCGAGATTGGACTACATAACATCTATACATTTTATATTGAAATTTGAGTCAAAGTGTAGCAACAACAGTACAATGCCTTTTGCCCGAGGTATCACAAACTAGAAAGTCATCACTAAATCAAATTAGCCTTCCAGTTTGAAGTTAAAGCTCAGGTCCACCAAGGCCTTTATCAAGTTAATCCCCACCCATACTCTCCCCCCAGACTTTCTTTCCCTCAACCAGATCTATGCCTCTCCCCTACTGATTCCCACTAACCACTTCCCATACTGAAGCATATACTGCACTACCTTACTGTATCAGATCATATGAGCATTTTTTTTGTAAAGACCGTGTACATAGTCAGCTACCAACACTTACTACTATAACATTTACCCATATTATTTCTGGCTTACAATTTTGTCATAAACCACTTAACTGATGAATGATTTTTACTGCAAAATTCTCTTATTCTTCTATTTTGTAATTTATTACTGATACAGTGTCCTTCCTTCCTGGGTAAAGCCTGAAAACAGTCCATCTGAAGTGCTGCTCAACCCTAGCTAAAAAATGATAAATTAACAAAAACTGCAAAACAACAAACTACTCTGATATCAATCTAAGTTAATCAGCATCTAAGAGGTGAAGTGTAATAAAAAGATTCTACAGAATGGAAAGAATGGAACAGCTGACTTAGAACATTCACACACATCACAAACCCAGACATTCACTGAAAATGGCAAAAAAGCTACTAATAATGAAAACATAATGATGGAGTCGGGCAATAACATTCAGCAGAGCAACACCAGATGCAGCTGAAGAAGTCTGAAGATGTATGGTCCTCCCTCCTAGACAGAAAAGGATAATGGGGAAGTACTTTGAAAGCCTGTGGAAGGTCTTACAGCCATGACAAGTATTGACAGTGAACATTACGGAAATATACATCTAGAGAGTCACCCACAAACACAGGTGATATGCCCTTTCAATGCCTATGAGTAAACCCCCATTCAAGAGATGTGCAGCAAGTAGAGAACCATAGGGCATAGTAACAAAAAAAAGTTTGCTTTCCTTCCTCCTAACTTAATACATTAAAAAAAAATCTACTAGTGTGTGAATGCTGTTGGACAGCTCCAAGTCTGAGAGGTAAAGTGGACACATAGGGTATTTAAAAACTGAGGAAGGTGGCTTAACTGCCAGCAACAAAAAAGTATTATCAAGAAAAACAAACATTAATAACAAAGTACATTGGTGTCCACTGGCCATTATAATAAAATAACACTAATTCTATAGACTGAACATTAATATAAATCTTTCTCACCTCTTTCACTCTCTCTTCCTCTCACTCCTCCTAAATGGATTTAAAAGGTCCACTTGGGTAACATTTTCTTGTCTTGCCAGAAAAGAAACTGTGAATCTTTTTTCACATTAAACAGTTAATGCAACAAAGACCTTGTATATATAAAAAAACTGGGCAAAGAAAGGGCAGTGGAGTGCACTAAATTTTCAGAACATATCAGCTTAGCTAAGGGAATGTTGCATAACATGACCTGGTATGCAAAACTGGGATCCAAAATTAAGAAGCTTACTTGTGTTGTAAGACAAACACACATCCCCCTGCAATCATTAAGGAACCTGGAGAAACAAACATACAGTCAAGTTCACCCACAAAGAGCATCACAACAACGTAAACTGACTGTCCACTGTACTGCTGAAAAATGTACATCTGACCCTCTAAAAAAACACAAAGTTCAGGAATGCTCTGCATCTTCTATAGACAGTATGGACAAAGTTACATACACATCAAGTGGCAATACACAAATTTTGAAGTTTCCATCGTCTAGTACAGATAAAAAACACATCTGGAAGACTTTTTGAGCGGCTTTTGCATTGCCCTCCTTGCTTGCGCTTCTGGACAATAAGGTAAGAAAGAGATGCGGAAGCAGAAGGCAAAAAATGTCCTCTGACTACAATCTCCTTTGTCCATGCCTCTTCGGTCAGTGCAAGCTTAATGGTGAACGTGGAATGAGAATCTCCCTTTCACCAGCTTTGCAGGGAGACTACCACAATAGGACCTGAACTTGTCAAAAAAAAAAAATACACACAGTCACAATCAATTAGAACAGAAAACATAAAGAAAGGAAAAAAATCCATAAATATCTCAGAGACGATTTTAAAACTAATTTACAAAAAAAAAAACTTGAGCATTAAGGCAGGACTTTCATCGCCCCCAAATTCTGAAAGGAAAAGTGTAAAGTTTTCGGAATACAGTAGACTCCATCTTATCCAGACTCGCTTTAACCGGACTCCACTTTAACCGGCCACCAAATTTCTGCCATAGCAACAGACAACACAGAACAACACTTCTGCCTCCTCCAGGTACTTTGGAACATCTCATCTTATTGTTTTAATCTAAAAATGTTAAAATATTGTAACAAAAACAAACCTTTACACCTTTATAAACCTTTAACATATACTTTATATATTACAAGTTCATTTTTGCTTTAATATTTTAACATTTTTAAGATTAAAACGATAAACAAAGATGTTCTGAAGTGCCAAGTTAAAGCAAGACCGGATAAGGGAGCGACTTACCCATAGAGTATATGGAAAACAGCTCACAGGATGGTTAAAATGTGATATTTTAAGAGTAATTCTTTTAATAAAATAGTAGGATTCATTTCTATTTTCCATGGATATCAGTTAAAAAAACTGCTAATATTGAATGGCTGACAAACCCTTTCAAAGTGGAACTTTGAGGGAAATTAACTTTTTAAGGCCAAAATAAGGAACCGTCCTCATAATGAAATGCGTATTCTGAAAGAAAGAAAAAAATAGTCCATGAAAACTTAACTATGGGCTCCTCACTGCGCCTTAATAGAGCACCTACAGATTGTTTGTGGTAATGAACACCAATAAAGTAGATGTTCCATGACTTCTACAGAACTCAACAGTAGTAATATACAGCACATGAAAAGAACAGCTGGGACTGTATGTTAAACAGTGCTATGACTTCTTGGAGAATTAAAAAGAATAATGGGGCAGGCTCGTCAGTAGGAAGACGGCAGTGATCGACTATGATGTTACACTGTAAGCAAGGAAAAGAATGTTGTGACTGCCCCCTAGATAGCAGAAATCGGGCCAAATTTCAGACTCTGGGATTGTCCCTTTAATGTCACATCCCTACTTTGATACAGAGCAAAGAAGAGATGCACACGACACTCAAGTGAGGTAAGTATACAACCCAAGTTGTGCATTTTCCCATCAATTGCTTAGAACCAGCCATTAATACAGATGAAGTGATAGACAGTGGTTGTGCTTTGAGTATCAGTGGAACTATTAGTTTTTTTTTTTTTTTTTTAACAGTTTTTGTCAACGTACGAATGTCTGTCGTTTTATAGAGGCTGTATGTTTAACTGTCATACGGTTTGCATTAAAGTGACTTTTAATTAACTAGTAGGGGTGATTAATTGCAGCGTGAGGAAAAACGATGTTGTAATCAATCGTGATCTGTGTTGAAGCATAAATTTTTTGTATAAAGGTTGGGTACTTGTGTATTATCACAACCAGATTTTCGCGGTTGCGAAATTCCCATACTTGAATAGGAACAACTGTATGAAACACTGAAAGGTGCGAATCAAAGTCTGTTTTGCATTTGAAAAACTATGGATTACCTGCAGGAGCAGAAAAAATGCCAGAAATACTCTATGTTTTGCATGTATTACAGACGCACACTAACTGTTGTGCATGCTGCCTTGCTGATGAATGCAGTGTTTGGAGCTTGAGGAAGGAATCCTTCAGAGAAGGAAAACAGACACAGGAAATAACATTTGGAAAAATAATACTTTTTTTAAAAATGTGTAGACATACTTGAAAACAAACATTGCAGTGTGAAATTGCCATAAGTAATGCTTTTGAAAAGTGAGGGTGGGTTATGTTGACAGAAGGTTGAGGGTTCCTTTTCCAAGGAAGAAGTTGGCAGCACTGAGTTCGTTTGGTTTTGCGATGGTGGCATGTTGGGCCAAAAATACTACTGAAGTCGTTTTTGATTTCCTTACTGTCATAACGATCTTCATTGCTTATTGCCTGCTTTTGCTTTTGTATGTGGTTTCGGAATTTTCAGCAATTGCAATATACTGTCTTGTAGGATTCACAGTACAGAAGTGACACATCTGCTATAACCAAATCAATGCATGACCGTTATTTGACAGCATTGGCTGACACAAAAATGGAATGTTCACTGGGCAGCCTTGCAAGAAGCGACATGCTGCCAGTAAAGAGCATGAAGGAACAACAACAATATGTCTTGTACTTTGTTTTGATAGCAATCCGGAAAACAATCCGTTTTGATAAAGAAAACACACAGATGTAAGGCGATCCTATCTCGCCTACATTCTAAACTGATGGGCTCGGAGCAGAGAATCGGCTCCGACTCGGCCGGTACACTAGCACAAAGTCTCTGATTGGCTGGGCCAACCCCTATATCCCAGGATGCACTACACCCAAGCCCCCAGATCTCATTTGCCGCTCCTAGTGCTAAGACATGGTTTTGAGTTGGCTGTGGCTAAGTACCCTATTTTTTTAGTCAAATTTGTTTTTTTTTTTGTGAGCTTTTTCTTAACATTTAACCAAAACAGCTATCTTGTTGTCTGAGTGTGTATTGGTTGTTTTAGCTTAAAGTTAAAATTTCTATGGTAAATTCCTGGTGTTTGGTGGGTTTTAGCCCTACCTTTAGAGCGTTTAAGTTAGAGCTCTATTCCCTTCCTTTCCTTCCTTCAGTGCGTGTTTTTTGGTCAGAATGTCTAGAAAAGAGCATAGGCCTTCTGGTTTTAAAAAATGTACCAAGTGTGGGTACAAGATGTCTATCACAGATGGCCATGACATCTGTGTTTACTGTTTAGGGGCCAAGCACTTGCAAGAATCTTGCAGTGTTTGCCATGCCTTTTCCTCCAGGGTCCTCCAAGAGAGAAAAAAATAAACTGATTTTAAAAGGCTTAATCAGGCCTTCTTTTGAAGAGGCTCTTCAGTCTTCAGAGCCTCGTGGTAAGAAGAAAAGGTCGCCGATTCTGACCAGTCTGTCGGATCTGCCGGCTAAAAGAGGAAAATCTATGTCTTCATCTTCGGCTCGAGAGATGAGAGACCAAGTTCTGCTTCCCCTTCCTTGGTTCCACTGACTTCGGAGCCGATGGAAAGGGGTTCGAAATTGGGATCTCCTCCCTCGGCTCCTAGGGCTTCGGAGCCGAGAGAGAGAGGGTCGGCTCCAGGATCGGTTTAGTCAGCTCCTACTTCATCGGCTCCGAGGGAGGCTTTGGTGTTCCTTGAGTCTGCCTCGGCTCCAATATTGTTGGAGCCGATTCGGAGCCGAACTCCTACGGTGATATTGGAGCCCATAGAGACAGTTTGTCGAGCCCCTTCTATTTCCTCCAAGTCCTCCAGGCTCTCTGATTCGGACCTGGACAGGGTTGTCCAGAGGCTCCTACAGTCACCGGTCTTTTCCAAATTGCTGTCGGCCCCAGCCCAGTCGGCTCCGGAGCCAGCCTTGCCTGTACCGTCTCTTCCTCCTTCGACAACCTTAGGGTCGTCGGAGCCGGGGTTTACAGAATCTGGTGACGTTGTTGGGTCGGTTCCGAGACCCGCTGCTAGTCCGTCGGCACCTACCTCTGCTCCAACCTTCTCGATACTTTTGACAGGTCCTGGTACTCGTGGCTCTTCGGTCGGGCCTGAGGGGGGAGTCATTGGGGCTTCTGACCTCGGCTTCTAGTCTCCCTCTTGGTGCTTCAGTGAGGGGGGGGCCCAACTCTGGTCAGGGCCTCGGAGGGGGGTCTTTCTACAGACTCTGGTGGACCCGCCTTCGAGCCTATGAGGAGTGCGCAGGCCAAGTCCCTAGTCACTTCTCCAGAATCTGTAGCTCCTTCCCTGGGCACGGCGACTGGAGCCTCTGGTGCACCCCTGTCCTCGGACAGCGGAGCTCCCAGGCCTGAGGATACCTCCTTGTGTGGTCCCTTAGTTTCGGATGGGCCTTCAGAGTCCTTGCCTGATGAGACCCCTAGGAAAAAGATGTGCAAGAGGAAGCACGTGGACTCCCCAGACGAGTCCGTCACTTCAGACACCGATCTGGATGATGCGGAAGGGTCCTCTAAGTCGTCCTCTGACGATGTCTCGTTCTCTGACATACTAGAGATCTTGAGACAGAGAGGTGACTGGCCTTCCAAAGCCCCTTCCGCGGAAGAGTCGGTGTTCCTTAAGGCCTTCGGAGCCCAGCCCTCAGTCTCCTGGGTATCTCCACCCTTCAACGAGTTACTGGACATTATTTGTCGAAGGGTGTGGGAGCACCCTGACTCTGTGGCGCCTGTTCCCACTCATCCCAATAAATTCTTGTCTGCACCCCCCGATAAGCAGTTTCTCACTAAGGGAGTTCCGGTAGATGCTATGGTGGTGGTGTCTGCCACTCAACAGGACATGGCAGAGGCTTCGATGTCTATCCATCCACCTAACAAGGAATCTAGGAGCATGGATAGGTACGGGAAGCGTACCCTATCTTCAGCGACCTTTACCTTGCGGTCACTGAATTATTTGTGCCATTTCACAAGACTACAAAGGGATCTCGTGAAGGAGTTGAGAGATACCCTTTCGGGTAATGTGCCTGAAACGTTGGCTAAGTCTGTCAACGCCCAGCTATCTACCCTGTCGTCAGTCATTAGCTCATCCATGAGGCTCATTTCATATGCGGCCGAGGGGGCGGGTAGAGCAGCGAGTTCGGGCATAGCCCTGAGGAGGCAGGCTTGGATGTGCTTGTGTCACTTTGTGGAGGCGTTCAAGTCTTCATTCACAGACGCTCCCTTTGATGGGTCCTCACTCTTTGGACCCAAGGTGAAGGACACCCTCACTAGATGCGAGCAGGAGGGCAAGACCTTGTCTGCCATCGGGGCCCGTTTTTCGCTTCCCACGAGACCTTATCCCAAGGCTCAGAGGGGAGGGAAGATGTGGTTCAAGAAATCGCAAAGGTCTTTCCCTGCTCATCAATGTGAACCCCCCTCCAGAGGTAGAGGAGGGGGGAATTACTCTGGAAGGCGTCGCCCTAGAGGCGACAGAGGCCCCCGCAACACAGGAGACCGCAAATCCTTTCGAGGTTCATCCTTCCAACATCCCTGAGGGACGGCCAGACTGTGCGTCTCCGGAGCCAGTCGGGGGTAGTTTTTCAGGGCACCTGAAAGCCTGGGAGTCCATCACTCAGGATCAGTGGGTGCTCCGGATCATCGCCGGAAGTTACACCATACCCTTTATTCATCCCCCTTCCCCTCCAAGGAAAATCCCGGACGTGCCACCCAAACAGAGGGTTCAAGTAGCTACAGAAGTGTTAAAGCTGCCAGAAAAAGAAGTCATCCAACCAGTCCCCGAAAGCCAGACCGGATTAGGAACTTACTCAAGATTATTTTTGGTGCCAAAAAGAACAGGGGACTTGAGACCTATTCTGGATCTCAGCCGTCTCAACTGCTTCGTGAAGAAGTCCAAGTTCCGGATGGTCATCACATCAAGATAGACAAAGCGTCCAGGACTCACTTACGCTTCCGCCTGGGATCCAGTCATTACCAGTTTCGAGCCCTGCCCTTTGGTCTCACCACAGCCCCCAGGGTGTTTACCAAGTGCCTGGCAGTGGTAACTGCTCACCTGAGGCGTCTTGGATTCCAGGTGTTTCCGTATCTAGACGACTGGCTCCTCACCACCCCCACCAAGTATCTGCTCACTCAAACTGTGACTACCACCATCGAATTAGGTCAATTGCTAGGCATAACATTCAACTGGGAAAAGTCTGTATTGCTGCCATCACAGCGTGTTGCCTTTATAGGCGCAGAGCTAGACTCCATAGAAATGCGAGCCTACCTCCCAACAGAAAGGATAAGGATCTTACAGAAACAGGTCACGCACCTATTGCCCCGTCAGAAGGCTCCAGCCAGGTCAGTCCTTCAACTCTTAGGATCTATGGCGGCCACTATTTTGTTAGTTCCGATGGCAAGGCTGCACATGCGAATTCTACAGTGGCTCCTTTCGAGCCAATGGTCCTTTCAAGAACTCCCGTTGTCCCACCCGATTCTAATCACGGACACTTGTCGGTGGGATCTCCACTGGTGGCTTCTCTCCTCCAACCTGAACCTAGGCAGACCTTTTCACCCACCTTACCCCGTTGCCACTGTCACCATGGATGCTTCCCAGACAGGGGGGGGGAGAGGGCATTATCTGGGCAGGACTGTCCAAGGCACTTGGCAAGACCACGAGACTCGCTTACATATCAATGTTCTGGAAATGAGAGCGGGGTTTCTAGCGTTGCAGGCACTTCACAGCTCTCTCCCACTGGGGACAATCGCGATCGTTTCAGACAATATGTCGGTGGTTTGGTACCTCAACAAACAGGGAGGAACCAGGTCTTACCCCCTTTGCAGAGAAGCCATGAGAGTGTGGGAATGGGCGATTGCTTCCCAGAGGTTCCTAGTGGCAACGCACATTCCTGGGAAATCCAATGTTATAGCAGACAGGCTGAGCAGGGACATTCTGATGCCTCACGAATGGTCACTGAACAACCAAGTGGCGGATCGGATCTTCACCCGGTGGGGGTTGCCTTGCTGCGATCTATTCACTAGTCCGCTGAATGCAAAGTGCGACAACTACTTCTCCCTGATTCCTGCCCAAGGGGAAGAACCCAGGGATGCGCTAGTTCACAAGTGGCCCTCCGGTCTTACTCTATGCCTTCCATCCACTTCCTCTACTGCCCAGACTGATTCAGAAGGCTATCCGTCTGGGAAGCTTCATGATCTTGATAGCCCCATTCTGGCCCCGTCAAGTATGGTTTCCATTCCTGAGGAAGTATGCGGTGGACGGTCCCTGGATCCTAGACCCGGTCCCGGACCTCCTGACTAACCAGTCGGGGCAGGCCCATCCGTCTCTAAGGACTCTCAAGCTAGCGGCCTGGTTGCTCCACTTCCGACCTTAGTCAGGCAGCATGCGTTTTCGCCTGAGGTGGTTCAGATACTGTCCTCTTCACATAAGCCCTCTACCAAGAGTATTTATTTTAGCAAATGGAAAAGATTTGCCTTCTGGGCTCAGCGGCATAACCTTGATCCCCTGACAGCCCCTGTTTCAGCAGTATTGGGCTTTTTGACTTCTCTTTTTAGACAAGGCTCTGCGGTTTCTATGCTGAAAGTGCAGTTAGCAGCGATTTCCAATTACCATGTTGCCTTTGACCCTTCTCTCATGAGTCACAAATTGTGTAAGGCCTTTCTTAAAGGAGCTTGGTTGCTTCGTCCGCCTATATCACAGCCAGTTTTACCATGGGATTTGAATGTGGTCCTTGCTGCTTTGACGTCCCCTCCATTCGAACCAGCAACAACCTGTGAGAAAAAATTTTTGTCATGGAAAACTGCATTTTTGGTAGCTATTACATCGGCCAGAAGGGTTTCAGAACTTCAAGCCCTTTCAGCCAAGCCTCCTTACCTCATTTTCCATAAGGACAGAGTATCCCCGAGATTAAACCCATCCATTCTCCCTAAGGTTTCTTCTGCTCTTTCTCTTCAACAATCAATTGAGCTTCCAGTCTTCTTTCCTGACTATTCCACCGATGCAGAATACAGATGTCACCAGTTGGATGTGCATAGACAACTACGTCTTTATCTGGATAGAACGCAGCAGGACAGGAAATCAGATCAATTATTTGTTGCCTTTGCAGATAATAAAAAACTGGCAAACCAGTCACTAAGGCCACTATTGTCAGGTGGATCAGGGATTGTGTATCCTTTATTTATTCATCGACAGGAAGGTCCCTTCCATTTCCAGTTAAAGCACATTCTACTAGAGCTATGGCAACTTCAACAGCTTTCCACTCCAGACTGTCTGTAGATGAAATTTGTGCTGCTGCCACTTGGTCTTCTCCACACACTTTTATTGCTCATTACAAATTAGACTTGGAGTCCAGGAGTCGGGCGTCATTTGGCTCCACAGTGCTCGGGAGTGTTTTCCAATGAGCCTCCCAGGATCTAGGTGCTAGGGACGCGGTCCCATCAGTTTAGAATGTAGGCGAGATAGGATTGCCTTACATCTTTTAGTTGTGTACTTACCATAACGATAGATGTATGCGATCCACCTCGCCTACATTCGTATATACCCGCCCTCAGGCCCCCTACCTGCAGGATTTGGAGGAAACACTTTGTGGGGTTTCCACTGAAGGTCTTATTCTCTTCTCTGGATCACGTATCTCTGTGAGTTGGGTGCATGTGAAGGGGACTTTGTGTGGACAAACAAGATCTGGGGGCTTGGGTGTAGTGCATCCTGGGATATAGGGGTTGGCCCAGCCAATCAGAGACTTTGTGCTAGTGTACCGGCCGAGTTGGAGCCGATTCTCGGCTCCGAGCCCATCAGTTTAGAATGTAGGCGAGATGGATCGCATACATCTATCGTTATGGTAAGTACATAACTAAAAGTTTTCCATTTCAACCACTTTCACAACCATATTTCCTGATCAGCAAGCAACCAGTATTGCGGCAAAATTCTGGTTTTGATAATACGTAAGTACCAAAGGTTGTTCACGTAGGGTTCCACATGGTTTGTTTGTGCCCACCTTCCGCAATCTAGACAGTGCAAAGTCAGCATTGTGTCTCATGCTAGACTATTGTTACACTGTGCATGCGCTTGCAAAGTGTATTCTTAATGTCTTGAATAGTGTGACTTATTTTTTGCATATATAAATAGAAGACATTAAATCAGTGTTAGCAGAATTCATATCCTTCAGAAAATGTACGGTAACACAAGACCTTTTATTCAAGCAACTTTTCTAAGTTTCTGAGAGAAATATTTAAAATTTATCCCTATTTTGTATGCTTTTTCTGATAAATCAGCCATTCGTTTATCTAACCTAAGGTCTGGTCCCAGCAAGATCAGATAACAGGTAGTCTACTATAGTAAAACTGCCAAATGGCTAACTGTAAACAAGGTAAACTACAAAATGACATAATATGAGAAAATGTTTTCATCATTCACAACCATAACATATACGCAAATTCAAGTGGCAATGCAGACAAGAAAAGCAACATGGGGCCTTATGGACAGCATAAACTATGCAGACTGAGAAGGTTAGGTTTGCCAAGCCAACTTGATGCCTGCAGCCTCAGGCCTAGGAGTTCTGTAGGATGGAGCCACACCTGTAAGACTTTGTTTATCCTGCTGCCTTGTTTTCCAGTTCTGAATGTTTCAGCTACCGCTCCCAGAAACCTCACATAGAAGAACTTCATCCTTAAGCTCTATAATAAAGATCATAATGACCAAACAAATGTAGGCCAGAAAAGGTGAGGTTAAGGAACTGCTTTGAATATTAGAAATAAAAGTCACTAACTCTGCAAAGCTTGACAACTGCTGAATTTAGTGCCACAGTTACATTGTGCAGTAGTCCATTATCAGCTTTTGACAGGTTTTGTTGTTGTGTGTGTGTGTGTGTGTGTGTGTGTGTGTGTGTGTGTGTACGCACATGTTTGTTTAGTTGGGGGGTGGGATTTCACACTTCCAAACTCTCATAGATAGGTCCTTAGTGAATAGGAATGCAGTCTTAATTGCAGCCCTGGTACCAAAGATTCAAGTAGCAAGTTTGGGTTTCAGAGGAGCTAGATGGGCAGAAGGGAGTGAACAATCACAATCTCATCCCAACCTGGGTGCTGGGGAGGTAGAACAGTTATCCGCCTGCCTCTGTACACTTTAATGAGTAGGGACCTGTAGAAACACCACAACATACAAAAGGCTTATAGGTTACTCATTTGTCAAACGCCACACTGTTCTATAATAGACAGGGAAGCAATTCAATATGCATTTGTTTCCCTACTTTACAAAAAAGGAGATGAGATCAGGTACAGACCTGATAATCTGCTAGCAATTAATAACGAAGGGCGCCTAACTTTTACCCCACTGCACAGACATAAAATGTTGTTACTAAAATGCATTTCCTGCTAGAAAGGGGAGACCCTCTCCTCCAGTGTGAGAATGCATGTTTATAGCACTAATGCAAACATCAAGAGAGCAAAAAAGTCAATGGAGTGCCAATGCACTGTCAAAGGAAGTTTGATGGTCAGACTGTCACAGGCCAAAAAAAGAAAAGCTACTGGCCTCATATTCCACATCTACAGAGCAAAGAGACCTGCCACATATACACAGGAATTCCACAGCAATAAAAATGATTGAGGGTATACATTTCATCAGTCTAAAACAGAATTAACAGCATTGGTAAAAACAAGATATAGAGGATTATGTTCAGGTCATACTATAGCGCTAGTCTGCTATCGCCATCATAACCTACTTATGTCTTCAAGACATGGATCGTTCTCTAGGTGAATCTTGGCATACATGCCGAAAACAAATAAAGGTTATGATTGGAGACTTGATCATAATTCTTAGAACAGCATGGTACTTTATCTGCTCCATGTACCACTAATTACAGGGGGGGGGAGCATTAAGTGCTTTGCTGGCTTTCATAACCATAAAGCACTTAGTGAGCACCATCAAAAAGGCATTGTAACACCGCCTCTTATTACACTCACCCATGCCTCTCAGCTGTTCAGATTTTCACACAATGTCCAGGTTTTTAGCTCATATGTTTGGTCTGTTCCTCATAAAATCTTTGGTTTTCCAACAAATCTCTGAGGACTGAAGTCATTTAATAATACCATACATACATTTGAGTTTCAGACTTTGTATCCTTCGGAAAACACAGGTGAACACACATTCTGTTATTCTAGTTACTTTC